>NC_041059.1:14301030-14601030 GCF_900634775.1 Gouania willdenowi
AAATAAAACAAAACATAAGGTTTATATGAAGTTAACACATCATAAACAGTAAGAATACTTTTATCTTCAATACAGTTATTGAACACCAAACTTGTTGCAAAAATATCATTGTTCATCACAAAATAATGTACTGTAATAACATCAAGTAATCACTTCTAATAGTAGTAGTAGCCCCGCCCACATCCTCTACCACCGATAGTGGTCGACTATCATTTATCCACTGAATTTGTTTGTTTGTCACTCATGGACTTTGTCGTTTTGGTTCTGAACCCTGTCATCTTGTCCAGTGTGAAATGGCCACTCGGTCTAATGTAGTGTCCGTACTAGCTGCTACATAGTTAGCATTGAGGTACTAGATGCTACATAGTTAGCATTGAGGTGGAAAAGCTCAGCTGGAGGAGGAAGAGCTCTGCTGATCCACAAACTCTTTCTTGCACAATTTGCAAGTGTGTTTTTTTTTTTTTTAACTAAAATCTCCTCAGGTTTCACAGTTGTAGCCGGTGAATTAGTATTATGGGTATACTGGAAATGCGTGCAATGAAAAAGGTTTCATGCTGTTTGGGGTGCAAAAAAAACAAGTAATTTTTTTCTGTAATGAATTAATCGCAATTAACGCTTTACAGTAACAGTCCGAAAAATCTCTAAGACCTTACTATATCCATAAGTGTTGTTCTCAATGTATTATTTCTAGATATTAACATTCCACCTAATGATGGTTATATCTGACAGGAGGAAGACTCAGGCTGCGATGCGACCAATGCTGGATTCTTCGGTCCTCAGCTCAGATGATGATGACGACGGCCTGTTCGATCGCACCTCCACCATCACCTCCATCCTCACTGAGAGCAACCTTCAGACCAGCTCCTGTTGAAGCAGGGATGGAGAAACACAAACACAACACTGCCAATACTATTCAACATGAAGGGAATCCCACTACAGCGTGGGAGTGACGCCAGAATGGAATGCACTACAGAAAGTAAGGGAAGGGCCCACAGACCAGTGGGAGGTCACTGACATACTTTAAGGGTTAACAGGAGAATAATTTTCCATTCCAGAGTGAATAGAAGGAAGCAAAACGTTTTAGGGAGTTTCCTTCTGGCTACAACATATGCACTTCCTCTAACGCACAGTCGGAACGACTACAAAACAAAAGCACTACAGAAATAAAAGGTACTGCAATCATAACCTATCATAGAAACTCAACGTTTCAGACCATTTCAGCAGCAAAACACCCAGTTTGGAAGTCATCAGCTGATATTGTCTTGATGTAAACAGTTGTATAGTGTTGATCTTTACTGCTCTCATTCACACCTTCAGTTTCCTGTGTTTCACGCTACTAAACCTGAACATTGTCTTAAAAAATTCTGTATTTGTTCCTAAAAATTATTGTTTTTTATATTTAATAAGTAAACATAAATGTTGAATTTTAACAACAAAAAACTGCCTCTGAAATGCAGCCTGCAAACAAATCTTTTCCTATTAAACATAATATTTGTTAAATTTACACATGATGCGACTGTGACACTGTGTTTTCATGTGTTAGCTGGGATTTTACAGATTGTACACTGCCTTGCGTCTTTTTGAGCATTTTGTAGAAATACATCTTGAACAAAACATTTTGACACTGGTTTCTAAGATTTTTACACTTATTCTCTCTTTGTAGCAGGAAAGGTACTTAACACTGTTTTGTGCTTTACATAAAAAGATCAATAAAGGGCGATACTTTGGTCTTATCTCAGACGTTCATTTTCTGTCCATGCTGCTCTCTTTACTCTATGCATTCCTCTGTGTTGATCAAGTGAAATGTTCATGTTGTCGTTTAATGGAGATATATATATAAAAAAAAAAAATGACATTAAAGATATTTAATATTTTTCTGATTAATAGCTTTTTCTTTTTAAGTTTTGTAAAATGTTCGAACAATCAGGTTAAAGTGGTTTAACGTCTGTGTTTTCAGTTGAACTGGAAAATGAAGTGTTTTTATTTTTGACACGTCGGTAGAAACCAGTCGATGGTATTTGCTTTCACGCTAAGTGTAATTAGCTTTTAATACGTTATCATTCACAACAATAAACCCAAAAATGTCCACACTACAGTGTGTTGTCTTGTCATTTGTGTATGTTTTAAGTTGCTTGCATCATTAGATTTATTTATATCAAACGTCACAAAAATGTATTTGTTATCCAAGGGTCATTCTTTGCACGCTTCAGTTCTTTGGAACTCTGCAGGAGAAGGTTTTGCTAACGATTTACTGAGACAAGTTACACATGCTTGGATGAAGTTTACTTTAGTAACTTAATTAACACTTTATAGCTCCAGTAATAATTTAATACTTGATTAGTTTGTTGTTCACATATAGCTTTAAGCTTGTACTTGGGCAGTGCAGGTGAAAATAAATTTTGCATCATCCGTACATTACTTTAAGAATTACTACATTCTATATTTGTATAAATGCATTTTAATTTCATTTAGAACAATGACTTAATCTATTGATACTAATAAAACTTTAATATTACATACAGCTTTCTTTATTTTCATGCACCTAAAAATGCTAATTTGTTCACTAATGCAACCCCTCTGTGATTAACCTGGCAAGAGCCAGATTGATGTGTAGCCCCTCCCTCTAACTCCAGTATCTGTGTCTGGCGAATCCTTTCAGAACCAGGGAGGGACATGAACAGAATGCTTGAAGCTGATTGGGCGAAGCGCCGGTCCACCATGATTTGTTTTAGCCAATCACACGGTAACAAATGATGATGTCGTCATCGGCATGCGCCGCAGAGACGCTGCTACAACAACAACAAGACTCGGCTGGTGAAAACTTTCTTTTGGGATAGTAATGCTGTGGTCATTATGTCGTTGAGTGACTTTTGCCGCTTAGTATGCGAGTTAAGGGCACGTTAACCATCCTCCTGCGTCGACATTTTTCTATTTTGATTCAACGCTATGCTAATAGCGGTAGCCCAGCTCGTTCATATGATGGTAGATATGTTGCAAAATGTGAGAGCTTGTAGAATGTGATGTAAGCTTGTGTATAAAAAATCCACACACACGTGAAATAAATTTCATGTCACAAATGATAGGAAAAACATGTATAGACTGATATTTACACATAAAATTACAGCTGCAAACTTGTAATTCAACATTTGTTCACTTTTTTTAATTACTAGCGTAAATGATCGTTTACAACTAGGGATGTAACGATTCACTCAACTCCCGATATGATTCGATTCACGATACTGGGTTCACAATACGATTCTCTCACGGTTTATTTTACAAAATGGGACTGTAGACAATTTTTTTTTTTGGGAAAAAAACTAGAAAATACTGTACTATTTTCCTTTTATTGTTCATTGTCAAAAGAATTCCTTGATAAACTATTCAAAACAATGCAATTTAACTAAAAATAAATCTTGAATGAAATAAATAAAGGAATAATACAAATGAAAATGAAGCCTATTAATTTAAATTCTGGTTCTATAATAAACAATGCAAAACTGCATAATAGTTTTTTTTCTTTTAAAAGTGCAACTGAAAATGTATTGTGTGCCTTAACAATTGGACTTAAAAAAAAAAAAACCGTGATTGCACTGATTTACGTCATATTTGTTTGGACCAGCAGAGGGCGCTGGTAACACAGTGGTCAGTTATCATTCAGATATCTTGCAGTGAAGAAGAGAAGCTATGCTAGCAGACAGAGCTAATAGAAAAACGTGACTTTTACAGATATTCACGTAATATTACAGATATTCTGTCGGTGCTAAAGGGGCAATGAATCATTTATTAACATATTTAAGAGTAGAAGGCGGCCAGAAAGAAAGTATTAGCAGACTCCGCCCGCCGCCTACACTTATGGAGAAAAAAAAGTACTGCGATTCAATTTCAGAAAATCGATATCAACCGTGATACCTATGAATCGATTTTTAACTGCCTTACGATTAATCGTTACATCCCTATTTACAACCACAACTTCTCCAATCTGCCGCTACAGAAACACAAACTACTTTTCTCGTGTGAATCCGCGCTGTTTGAGTTTTGCATTTGTAGCAAAACTTGATTCGTGCTCGTAGAAATGGCCCCTCCCCTCCCCGCTCTCCCTTATGTGGGATTGACCAATCAGAAGCGAGGATTTGGAGACAGATCGCTGTGTATTTTTAGCGCAGCAGCCGGTGATATGACCGAAACAAAGCCATTTTTCTTCACTGTAAAGGCAGGATGCTGAAATCTGCCTCCACAGATTGTTTAGAAAAGGTTGTTAGTCATTTATGAACAAAGATAGTCACGGACAGTGATTCTCCTTGTTTACATTTAGGTAAACGCTATGTGGAGATGACAATCGAGAGCTGACAGCTGATGCAGTGGCCAAGCGGTTAATGTATTTTACAAAATCTTTCTTTATTTTTACGAGACAGTTCACAAAGATGTTCATTGTTTTGTTGCTTCGTCACATTATACAGATTGTAGATTTTGTAAAATACATTAACTGCTTGGTTACTGCATCAGCTGTCAGCTCTCGATTCAAATTCACACAACTTTTTTAAGGAAATGTATTTTGACATTTTTTGACTGTCAACTATCAGTCTTCCGCATAGGCGTCTGCTGATTGCTTTAATAAATAAATAAACCATAACATATTATTTCAAAAAGGAAGACAAAAATGAACTTGTTGGAATTATTGATCCAGTTTTGGCTGTTTCTGTTTCTGACTTAAACTAGCCTCTATTGACGATTCAGTGTTTGCTTTGCTTTGGTCACTTTTTAAAGACGATAACGACCAGAAAGAGCCCACAAGAGCTGCGATAGAAATGTTGTCTATCGCCAACACGTAGGTGCTTTTCACCTACATCCTACAAATCTACATGTTTAATATCTTCCTTCCACCAAGCGGTGACATGATTAGAAGACTTAAGTGTTTTTACTTCACTTAGTAATGGTTATGGACGATATGAGAATTTCGTCTGTGATCTACCTCATTTAAAGACAGTGTATCTTTAGCATGCAGTGCTTATACAACACATTTACAGGTCAGAGTGCAGGTTTTATCCAGAGCCAATATGCAGCCAACGCAGAATGAATTATAGGCCAACTTTAAACATTGTTCCTGCCTCACATGTGTTTTTGATGGTGGTAAAAACAGGAATGTCAAGAGAAAAATGCAAACTGCGCTCACACAAAGGATCCAGTCTGGCTCTTCGTGCCAAACATCTGTTGTTGCATAAAGCTGTTTTTTTGTTCACCACAGCAGTTAAAATCATTAAAGCCGATTGACTTTGGTTGATGTGTTGATAGAAGAGGACAGTGTTCCTGTTTGTCTTCCTGCTCTCGTGTCCTTAATTTTGTTTGCTTGAAGCCCTCAACCTTGAGCGATGACTGCCAGTGCAACCATCTTTCAAAAACAAGTAGCATGTGCACAGGCCTCATGACTGACACACTCGTCAATAAGCTGATCAGGCCGATCAAATAGAAACGAATGGCATGATCACATCACGAATAAGGAAGTAGAAAACAAAAAGCACACCTGCCTCCTCAGGAAGGTCTTGCATCACATCACCTTTAGTGGACACAACCAATAAAGAATGATGGAAAGCTCTTTAAAACATTTCACCAAGTGTTCAAGTGGTTCAAATGAATCACAGCAAATTGTGGGTTGTTCAGCAGGAGGAAAAAGCCTAAAAGTGGCAGATAGTTTTTCAGACGCAGCACTTGCAGCAAAGAGAAAGTACATGAACTTTGGCAAACTGCAAAACATATAATTTCTCTAATCATCAGTGTCTGCTCAACCGACACTGATGATTAGACAATAAAAAACACGATTAAACAATAAAAAAAACCCCAACATTTAGGTGACAGTTTAAAAAAACAACACTCATAGTCTCATCTCTACCTGCCAGAGGAGTAAAGAGTACTGATACTGTATATCCTACTCAAGGAGAAGTACTGTTACTTGACTGAAATTGTAAACAAGGACAAGGAAGTCATACATAAAATACTCATGTACAAGTAAAAAGTACTCCAATTAAATAGTACTCAAAGTAAATGTTACTGGTTACTTTCACCCCCCACATTTATTTTTGGTAATGAATCTTGCTACGGTTCCCTTGCATACAGTAAACATCTCATGTATAAACTTAAAAAGGAATAAAAGGTTTGTCAAAATGTACAATTCTTTATTAAATAAAATAACATCAATTAATTCATTTAAAAAAAAAAAAAAAAAGTATAGCTACATTTATAAACTCTAAAACTGAGAAAATAACCAGCATTCAATGCTGTTTTGGCGATGTACATTACGTTTAATCTGATTGGTCAGCTATGATGTGATGCATTTGATTGTTGTCTGGTCATCTCATTTTTTCTGTAGTTTAACAATGTCCGTTGAACATTTTGAAACCAAAAATAAGAATTGACTCAGTAGCGGCTTGGTGTACAAATGAAATTAATTACTTTACTTCTTTTAAAACATACTTAAGTACAAGTAAAATTACTGATTTATAAATATACTCAAAAAAGTACCTCATAAAAGCAACTCAATTACAGTAACATGAGTACTAATCCATGACTTTCACCTCTGCTACCTGCTCTATCCTGCAAAAGTACGCATGAGTTCCGCTTAATAATCCAGCAGGCCCAGTACACTACTTTAGAGAGACTACCAGTCCACCACAGGGCCATCATACACAAACAAACAATCCCATTCTCTGGAAATTCCTCTCCAATAAATGTTTTCAGAGTGTAGGTTAAAACTCGAGTTCACAGAAAATCCCAGGGAGAACATGCAAACTCCAAAAACCCTCAAACTTTGTCTGCACACTGCACAGAATAGGAATAGAATTAATTTTTAGTCCCTATACAAAGAAAACTAATACGTGGTCAAGCTCAGGAACTTAAACTTTGTGAATTTAGGGGAAAAAAAAGAAAGAAGTGAATTTGTTTTCCTGATTGTAACTTGCGGCACGTACTGTGTGTACTATGCTGTTTGTCTAGGTTGTTTTTCGGATGTGCAGCCTTCTGTTACATAAGGAAGATTTAATGACAGCACTAAAAAGGACAAAGATGTGGACAGCAGTCCTGACCTTCACAGGAGTCTCAGGCATCTGCACTCACAGTAGCAAAAAGAAGCCAAACAAGCAGCTTTTGTCACCGGACGGGTAGATTTAGGACATCTGTTGGTGAAACTCCAACTGTGTGAACAAGGATTACAGTGTGCTACTAAGAGAATTCTGTTCCTAAAGTGGTACAGAGGGTTAGGTGATGGATGGCATCACAGTGTGAAGCACGTCAGGAATGTTTGGGGTCAGCCAGGAATCAAATGGAAGCATGTGAAAAGAAACTTTAATAAAACCAAATGATAGGAGTGAGTTAATAACAAAGCAGTGAATAACACTCCTTTATTAGAGCAGGGAAGGCAATCAAGGGATTAGGAACACCTGAGTGGAAACAGAAGGGAGAAGGGTACGCTATCTACATCACCTCAGGGTTGGGGTTAATTCTAATTGTAATTGCATAATTGATAATTCATTACAATTATGGTGTAATTATAATTGTAATTGTAATTTTAAAAATCTGTTGCTGTCGTAATTGTAATTAAATTGTATTCACTTTAGATAATTGACTTTGTAATTGTATTTACAATGAAAATTCTATACAAATTGTCAATTATAGTTTAATGCAAAACTGAGGAACCACGTCACAGTTCTATGGACAGTTCTACACATACAATATGTAGGTAATCATTAAAATATGTTTCATATCAAGCTTTTTCACATTTTAGCATAATATATATATATATATATATATATATATATATAAATTGAAGGGTATACTTTATGTATTTATTTATTTGATAGGGACAATGCACATTAATGAACATCTGCATTGAAACAACAAAACAGACATATACATGCCGGATTATAGCCACAGGGCTAATTTACATCCGTTGTCCCTAGGCAGATGACAGAAATAAAGAAAATACAACAAACAATGTAACAGAAATGAACAAGTACAAGAAAAGTCAAAGAAGAGTCACTTAATGCTCACAAGACTGGTTTGCTTTAAGCCACACTTTGAGTTTGGTTCCAGAAACAGAAAAAAGGCTCCGAACCAAAAATATTAAAACCTATATTTTTATTGATTAGGAGGTCTAACAAGGTAACCAAGAGATAGGAAAGATTAGATGGTAGATATCTGTTTTAAGTGTATTTTACAGCTGATTTAGGACCCGTTAGCATTAGAGATGCTAACAGAAAGCTAACACAAGAGGAAGGTTAACTTTCATGAGGTTATTTATTTCAGGCTCAGTAATTGTGATTAATTGTAATGGAACTTTAGTGTTTAAGAACGTAATTGTAATTGACTTTCTGAGGATAAAAAATAATTGTAATGTAATTGAACATAGGTAATTGAAAACATAATTGTATCTGAAAAATGTAATTTACCCCAACCCTGCATACTGGGTTAATCTGAATTTCATAAATATAAAAATAACATTTGTTTTTATCATTTGATGGTACTTTTCATGACTTCAAGCTTTTGTTTTTGTTTCCTTTTGAGAAAATTTGGTCTCAAACAATCTGTAAGAACAGCTGCTCCAACTTCTAAGCTTATTTATGTATTTACATCCTTTTTGACACACGTAACTGACTGTGTTCCACTGTTTTGGGTGAGCCCAGTTTGTACCTCAAAGGTGGATGTGTTTTGATGTGTGTACTTTATTTTTTACCTCCCGTAGTGCTATTGTGTGACTAATCTACCCACAGTTAAAAATAATTCCACTTTCTTCTCAGTCATTTCTGATTGTCATAGGCATTCCTTTGAATAATGAGCTGCCACGCCTGTACAGTTTGCTGTTGGACCAGTTGGTGTGTTCATGATACTACACATTTCTTCCAGTGTAACCCAACCTGTACAGCATCAACGTGTTGTGTACAGTACCTGTTATGCAGGACTAAAAATTGTGGGTGAGCATATTTTACGTGGGTGGGGATTGGTTTCCCTGTGATTCCATCTTTCCAGACTTACCTTGAAAACTGAGTGCTGATTTGCCAAGAGCTGGGTGTGTTGGGTTTTGAAACTGTGATGTGTGTGTGTGTGTGTGTGTGTGTGTGTGTGTGTGTGTGTGTGTGTGTGTGTGTGTGTGTGTGTGTGTGTGTGTGTGTGTGTGTGTGTGTGTGTGTGTGTTATTACACATGATTGTTGTTAAGAACATGTGCAAGCCCGTCACAGGTCTAAAAATATTTTCATCTGCCCCCGCAAACAAGTCTGACCTGAACACGCCCCATACAAACTGCATTAAGTCATACACCGATGTTTCTAATCTGCTGCATTTTTAATTAGATTTGAAGGGAAAATAATAATAATAATAATAATAATAATAATAATTTACTCTACTCACTTACTTACTTTACTGTACTTATAATCCTACCACAAAACCTTTACACGTTTAGACACTTTTAATATTCTATTTTTGCCACAAACTCGTCCCTTTTAAAAGCATTTAGACAATTTCCTACAATCTATGGAATATTTGTCACCTTCAAGTGCATGCTTTCATTTTCAGGAATCAACATTAAAGCTTTAAAAACTGACATTTTCCAGATTGACAGAAAAAGACAGAATATCATCTCCTCAGTAGTAGCCAATAGTTCTGCTGATGAGTAAAGAGAAGATGAAAAGACAAACCATTTCTCACTAATGTTGATTTCATCCAATCCTTATCTGTTGCTTTGCTTTCCTACCAATACCAGAGTTTACAGGCAAAGATAAGGTCTTGAAAAAAAAAATGCAGGAGAGACTTTAGCTTTCAAGAACAATTCAAATTGATTTTAGGGTTTAGTGGAGAGAAAAGTGTCCCTTTTAGATTTTCAAACTGAGTCTTTCACTTGCATTCAGAACACTTGGAGATCCAGAATCATTAGCCTGAAAACCAAAATCTGACTTTTCAAGTGTGATACATGGATCATTGTTTTGCATAGTCATAGTGTAGCCTTATTAGAGATGACTTTAAGGAACTAACAAAGAATGCAGATAATAATCAACATATTTTAGCGGCAACACCCTCTCTAACTATGAGCTATGAGCAAAATGTCTGACACACACTATGAAGGAGATGGATTTATTATTAGACCGAATCATAACATAATCTAATTGCTAGAGTGGTCATGGGCTCATCTGTAAACGGTCACATTTACTGGTTCAATAAACGGGAAGAGATTCAAATTCTGATGTGGCTGGTTATGATTTACAGTCCGCATAAACAGGACTGAATCATAACATAACCGCTAGAGTGAACATGGGCTCGTCTATGAAAGGTCACATTTACAGACCTTGGAGTCGCTGTTAGATTACCAATAAACGGGAAGAGATTCTTCACCTTTATAATAAGTATTGACTAGGCCACTGGGAGTGAGACCCAAGGCCATGGCAGGCTGACTTGATAATACTGTATCATGTTTTTCTGCAGTCAGTGCCTTCTCCTCACCCTTCTCTCTCTTTTTTCTGATTCATGTGTCATGAAGCTGATGGTGGCAGTTCCTGATTTGTGGTTCACGGCTCAACTAGTCTGGGACACTCTGATGTTCTCTCTCTCTATCCTGTTCTGTTGGTCCTTCTGTTCACTAACCCCAACCAGTCGAGGCAGAACTGCCACCTCTGAACCTGGTTCTGCTGGAGATTTCTTCCTGTTAAAATGGAGTTGTTTCTTCCCACGGTCGCTAAATGCTTGTTCATGTGGATCTTGTTGGGTTTTTTCTATCTTATTATGAATTTTATATTTTGATAAGCGCATTTAGATGACTTTGTTGTAAATTGCGCTATACAAATAAAGTTGAATTGAACTGAATTGAATTATTAGGACTTACTATAAATATCTCTATTACATCATAATAACAATTACCTTGTTCAAAAGAATCACAACACTACAAAGTTCATGAGTTGTCATGAAAAACAAATACCATCCAGTAAACCTTCCTAAATGCATTCACATGTTTCTAAAGTTGTACCTGGTTAGAGAGGGTTGAAGAGAGAACGCTGGAATAGCATCTGAACTAAAGCTAAAAAAACTAAACTAAAAAATTTAACAAACAATGAGAAAATCCAACAAACCAAAAAGGAGTCAACCCTAGCTAAACCTGACTGACTGTGGAATATGAAGCACTCCTTTATTAGAGCAGAGAAGACAATCAGGGGATGAGGAACACTCGAGTGGAAACAGAAGGGAGAAGACTACACGATACATGTGTTGAAACAAATCAGGAATTAATTTCCCGTGCACGGAGACAGGGTAGCTAAACCAGACATGACAAATAACTACAAAACAGGACAGAGTAACTAAAAGGGAAACCCAAGATAAAGGGGTAACAAACCAAAAGAGGACCCTACGGGGCTCAAACCATCGCAGATTGTGGTCGGCCAGCCACAACCCAATCTATGTGTGGTCAAATGCACTAAAAAAACAAAACAAAACAAAAAACCACCTTTTGGACTAAAACTAATTTCCAGGTTAGTTGAGTGGTTTCAATTTTCATGACATAGACCCGCACAGTGTTGCCAATTTAAGAACTTTGTCACTATATTTAGCGTCTTTATTTTAACGTATCATTTCCAAATAGTGGCTAACAACATTTCTAGCAACATATTACGCTGGTTGTTTAGGTTCCGGTGCATCCACTGTCAGAACCAGCAGTACCCTAACTCTACCTATGGTTTTTCACAGCCTTCTTTTTCACTGTCTATCATTACAGGTTTCTTTTAGACATCCATGGTAAATTTAGAGCTATTTCATGAGATTTTCACTCATACGATTGAACATTACAGCAAATTAACATAGAGGCAAAACTTGCATTTCACAAAAACCATTTGTGCCATTCTTTATTCCTTTTCTGTACTTCAAAATGATAGTTGAATAAACCTTAATCCAGGTCCTACAGAGATTTTGTTCCAGGGTTACTTAGTTAATAACTGATCCGTGAGTGTTACTATTAAAAAAAAAAGCGACCTCACAAGAAATATGGAATCAGACAAATGTTTGAGTCCTGAATAACTCTGAGGCTCAGATGTGTGCAAACATCCATGTCTGATCCATGGATCAGTGTGTCTGGTCAAACGTCTGATGTAATAACCACAGAGTTTCCTTACATAGTTGTTGATACCTGTGAACTTTGCTCACAGGCTATGATTGGCTTCAGGAGTACTGTTTGAGTTCATGGTTTTAAGATGTCAACATGAAGAGGAACTTCATTCCAGATTATTTATCAACCACACCACAATCCAACCATGTCTGATCCGACAATTAACATTTTTTCATCACTAATCTGCTGCTGTGGTAAAGAGGAGGATGAGATTACATAACCAGAAATAGTTCCTTCTGAAATGTCAACAGGTTTACTGAAAGATGTAGGATGACATCTCACATTTATCACCATGTGGCCTTTGTTTTGTCTCTAAATTCATTAAGTCCTAAGGTTCCTTTAAGACTGACTCCACTTTGTTGTAATAGGTGGAACACATATGAGTTAATGGGGTAAAATATAGGAATACAACTGGTCCTATTTGTCCTCTTAACAGAGACTCTGAATGTATTGTGTTGTCCTTCAGGTCTGTATGAGTGTAAAGATTTGGTCAGTTGTTTTCCACTAGTGATAACCCAAACATCTTTGTCCCCAATAACATCATCCAGCTTATCAGGAAGTTCCGAGAGTTGTTCCGTGGCCAGCTGAGACACATGAGTCTGACTTTCCTACTCTGAATTGGTTTGTCTCATCACAAAGCAGCAGTTGGTACTTTATAGTGTATCTCTGCAACAACTACAGCAGCTGATGAGGAAATAAAGGAAAGCTGAATTAATTATCAGAGTTTAACGTAATCCTTAATCCTATTGCCAATTTACCCGTTAACCTAAAATCCAACTATTTGTCAGTGAGTTGAATCTATTACAAGCACAGGGAGAACATGCAAACCACACATAGAGAGGTCTCAGCTCCACCAGAGTTCATGGTGCTGAACGAGTTACCAAATAAATGTGTATTTTGTTAATAAACCAGTAAATCTCCATGTATTGATATCCATGCACCTTTTTCCTGGGCTGTATACTTGCTGATTGTGGGTGCAACTTCCTGTGATGAATACACAAAATGTTGTGTTTTTCTTACACAGCTAAGTGCTGACGAAACACATGGACTTCAGCTTGGAAACAAATATACACAAAGACATAAAAGTAATGACAGTAATTAAAAATAATTCCTCAAAAAAACAACAAAAAACACACAAGACCACTACAAATATACTCACAAAAACACACAACACAAGCACACAAACCCTTGCTCTGTCCTTTATTAATGCTCACATTGGCCATTATTATAAATACTGACATGAATGTTGACGATGATGTGGCCCTCAGGTCAAACAATCACATTTTTGTGGCCCCCGCTGTGATAACAGTTGCCCGTCTCATTATTAGAAAATCTCAGCAGTAGAATAACGTGGGAAAAGATAAAGTAAGACAATCTTTCACATAGTTGCTTGCCAAGTTAAATCCCTGAAACAAATCCACACATTTTCCACTGCTCTGAAACTGAGACCGTCTGCCATGCAGCGTTCAATCAGTTTCATCAATCTGTAATGAGAGTCTCACAATCACATTTACTCAGTTTGTGTTGTTGTTTCTCACACTACAGAACACACACAAGTCACACAACTGACAGAGACTCTCAGTGCGTCCTCAAAATAGGCTGAATTAAAACTTTTGAAATCAAATTTTATTGACAAATTGCAAGTTTACAAATCAGTGAAACAACATAAAAGTAACAAAGAATAAACATAAGAATAAAACTAATAGTAGGCATCACAGTATGTTACTTGGAGGTACAGGAAACAGTTCTTCATACAGAAACAGAGTTCTTTCTCCTTTTTTTGTTTTTCATAAACTTTAAAGTATTGAAGTAATAACTAAACTCAATTAAGAAAAGATGAAAATTTGGAGAATTTTGATTCATGTTTTTGGTTCTGTTGAAAATAAAATCCTTCATCGCATTTCAGAAAAGTAAAGTACAGTATATGGGCAATGATAAAACAAATGTAAAATCGTTTCTGCTTCATTAAAACAAAGTGTATCACTCTTATCAGTATATTTAGATTTTAATATGTACATGTACTTCCCTGAGTGTATTATATATACAAAATTCAAAGGGACATAACCAAGCTTTTTTTTTTCTACTTTATGTTTTCAAAATGTGATTTACAAATTGCTTTTCCTCTGAGTGTGATTTTATTGTGAAAAATGATTTCCTTTCTTATATATGTTTATTACTACTATCAGTTAATTTTGCACCACTTAACATTAAACAAGGATTATTTGGTTTGCATATTTGATATTTTAGGTGACCTTTAAAAAGTTCCATTGTAAACTTTAAAATTTAATCAAACTCCTGTATTAACAATGTTCACTGACCGTCCGTCACTTCGGTTTCGGTAGAATGGAATGGGGCGGGGCTTCTCCATGAGTAGGCGGGGGCTTTTTTTTTTGCACCGCTCCTCTCGTGGTGACGTGAGAACCAGAGAGAGAGAGAGAGAGAGAGAGAGAGAGAGAGAGACACGGACACTCAAACCCTCAGTGACTGACAACAGCGACAGCAACTACCGACGACTGAGGAGCAACTCTCACACAAACTTTATTTATTTATATATTTGTGTCCTATTTATTATATTTCTATTCAAGATGAACGGAGGTACGAGGAGTCTGTGCACGTTTGAGGACATTAGAAACCAGGAGTATGGGGTAAGCGGACTCTTATTTTTATACACTTTATTGCTTCTTTTTAGAAAGATTTTTTATTTTTATTTTTTTTTCTTAGAAATAAATACAAAATCTATTTGCAAAACTTTAAAAACTAAAACTGGGGATTTTCTATTTATTTTATTTTGCTTTACATGGTGTTTGTGATTTTATAATGATGATGATGATGATGATGAGTGGCTTCTTCTTCTTCTTCTTCTTCTTCTTCTTCTTCTTCTTCTTCTTCTTCTTCTTCTTCTTCTTCTTCTTCTTCTATGGCTCTTCACTAATTAAAGTATTACCCCCCACCTTCAAACTCTTTAAAGTACTAACAGTGACACACAGACACAGAATTAAGTCCAAGTAACACCTGTGTCTGTCACAAGTGTTTCCTACCTTCATCATTTAGGAGCTTATGTGACATTTGTTGTGACATATTGTAGATCCAGAGCAGTTAGATAGGGCCATTTAATTAAAGCTTTGCCTGCAGGCCAGTGTGTGACGTGTGCACCACCTGTGCATGTAGACAAGAATCAGGATTAAACTACTCAGTGTTCTTTGATTTGCTTGGTTACACACTTCAGCAGCTGCACATGACACACACACACACACACACACACACACACACACTGCATATGGGGCATCCTCTGTAATGGGTTAATGATCTGCCTACCCTGGAAAAACAAACTGTTAAATTGTCTGTTTATGGCACTTTTACCCTCCATGGTGATTACTGTGAAACCATCAGCCTGGTCCTGTTAAATAAAGCATGACTCAGTGGAGTAGAGCAACCCAATCTGAGTGTGAGGTTGAACATCTATGTCAACGGTCGGTCTAGACCTGAATGTCACTTTCTGTTGTGTAACTGTAAAGATTGGTAAAAAGAAGTTCAAAGGGCAACACACACACACACACACACACACACACACACACACACACACACACACACACACACACACACACACACACACACACACACACACACACCTAATAAAGTGATTTAACTGTTCTCAGGAATGTGCTCAGTACGGTCACTGGGTTTCATGTAATCTATCACCTTTCACACTTTAAAGTGTGGCTGAACACACATTTGAATCCACTTCTTCAGTCAGTATTGACACACCTACACTAATGATACATTGAGAGAATGTGAAAGTCACAGATGTCAATGGTGCCTGTGCTTTTATTTTGATTGTTTTTGTTCTGTGTTTCTTAATAACGTGATTGGAGTATTTATTTGTAGTTTATTTCATTGGATTGTGCAGTTGTTGATGGTGTAGAATGGGGGTAGGAGCACAGGCTTCTTCCTATCCCTTGTCGAACTAATCGAATGTATTATATTAAAATGGACTTTTTTTTATGTAATGGAAGATTTCTGTTGAGATTTTTTTTATTTGTTTTGTTTTCATCTGTTTTTTTTTATATTTGTTCGTTTTAAAATAAATGACTAAATAAATAAGTAAATACATCTGATTGGACAGTGAAAGTCAGACAAAATGACATAAAATATTTTTTTTCATTTCTTATCAGAGATATTCAGAGGGAATAAGCCTAATGTATCAAAGAAACTGAAAAAACTCAAGGAGCACATTGGCTCAAACTTCCAAACTCCCATTGTGTCCTTTTCCCCTGGGTCAGCAGTTTTTATTTGGACTAATGCTGCGTTAATGCCTGAGATACTTCCCCCACTTACTGGCTGGGAATGGGAGCCTGTGGGCACATTCCCAGTGCGTTTCCTCTGAATCAGAACACTGACCTCACTGGCTGGGAACGAGCCAACCGTCACGTACAATAAACACCTGCAGAGGAGTTACTTTCATAAGCACGGAAGCTCCACTCACTCACGCACACACGGACACACAAACCCAAAGATGGTTATTTAGAAGTTTGCATAAATTATAGTCATCAATCTCTTAATTACCGCTCTCTCTCTTAATAAAACCACAGCGTTTACACTTTAATACATCTTTTCTTTAGACATTCTCTTTTGTCATGTGCCAAGCCTCTTAAATATCACTTCAGACCTACAGTTTTATTCAAAAGGGGGAAAAGTATCAATAACATGACTTATTCTTTAAAAATAACCTGCAAACCTTTTCTGTCAGGTTTAATAAAGGATGTGAATTATTATTGTTATTATTCCAGAGCCAAAATACAAAGGCATTTACAGTAGTTTAACAAATGTGAGGTTATCTCTCTGTTTTGACAATTAATTGATCGATTTGACCTTTTAGCATTTTATGAATTTATCCGTGGGAGTTACAGGTTGCGTGTGTGGCTATTTAACTAAGGTGCTGAAGGTTGGAACTTTGTTATATATCATGGAGTGTTTGCTTATCTTTATTTGGATGATATCACATTTCTTGAGAAGTGCATTCAGAAGTGCATCTTGAGCCAAAGTCCAAAGACATTTTAGTTTAACAAATGTGAGACTAACAGATTGTTTCTCTGTTTCTGTCAATAGATTGATTGATTTAACCTTTTATTACTTTATTATTCATCCATGGGCGTAATAGGTTGTGTGTGTGTCTGTTTGGCTAAGGCGCTAAAGTTTGGCACTTTGATACACAGCATCGTGGAGTGTTTGTATTTGGATGATGACAGATTTCTTGAGAAGCGCATTCACTCATCACGAGCTATGATGACACGTTTGGCGTGGACTGTTTACAACTCACAGGCAGGCTCTGTCATGTTATTATATCATTTGTCTGTTATGTGTTACAACTGTGACTAAAGGCACAGTCAGTGCTGATTTAGATATCATTATACAGGAACCTGAATATCTGTCTTTGATCATTTCTTTTATTCAATAATCCAATCAAAATAGTTGTTTAAAAAAATACATATAAAATGTTTTTTTTTTGTTTTTTTTAATTAAAAAAATGTTATATAAATATCTAAATAAAACAGTCATGAAAAAACAAAAGCAAATAATTATAATTATTTTTTTTTAATTCTATATACTTTATTTTTTTTCCTACTTCTGTTATTTATTTTATTTTTTATTTCTAGAACAGTTAGACTCAGTTGCACTGGGGAAGTGAAACATTTGCAAGAACAAACATTAATGTAATTTTATTTGTGCATTTCTGCAACACCAAACAATCAACAATAATTAATAACAAAACAGAACAGAAAAAGTATAGGCTAAAAACACAAATAAAATAAACTATATATATATATATATAATGACACTGTACAAAATAAGATATTATAGAAACCAGGTTTAACACAACAAATCAGGATAATTGTACAAAATAACTATTACATTTTCTTTTTCTAAAAACAGAGGTCTCTAGTGGTGCATTCTGGGATTGCAAAAATAAAAAACAGCAAAAAAAACCCAAAACAAAACAAAAAAAAGCCACCATCACCCCAGAGAGCAGGTGCATTCTAGTCAGTGGTGGGACAAGTTTATATATGTATATATAATATAACTAATGTGACCTTTTTTCATATGAACATATAATACTAACTACTTTTCATATGACAATACTATAATATAAGGTGTTATAAGAATACACTTTGTATAGATATACTGTATGTATGCATGGATTTGGATAGCGAATTCACCAATAATGCTCTGAAGTGAATTTTAAAGATGGAGTAAAGCATACATGGCTTTATTTAGAAAGTTTTTGTGTGTTTTTGATAGAACAAAAACTGAATAATATTGTTAAATATTTGCAGCTGATCTGTCCTGTCATCACACCTGTTGTGTGTTAGCATCTGTGCTTAATGTTCTTTTTATCTCAGATAAAAGCTGTTATGTGCCGCACATGTGAGAAAGCAGTGAAAGAACACAGCGATTTAAATCGTTACGACGTCTACACGCACACACACACACACACACACACTCACACATACACACCTGAAGAATGCAGGAGCACCTGAAGGTTTAACTGCTTACAGTTACATACCTGCAGATGCTACTGTCATCATAGTTTGGATGTTTTCAAGCCTGATCCAATTATAATGGTTAATGAAGAAGCTTTGCCTGTTTGACTGTAGCATTCTATGCAAAGCAACACACAGAATGACAACAAAGACACACTAAATGAGAGAAAAATACACAAGATCAGTACAAAATCCACAAAAATAACAGAGAAACATACAAAACGACATAAGAAACAACCAAACACACACACTGAGAGAGAATAATGTAAATAATACCAAAAAAAACTCAAAATAAGAGAAAAAAATAGAACAGACAAACAACAACAAAATACACAAAATTACACTAAAAACACACTAAGTGATGATAAAAACTGAAAATACAAAGGTCAGTCTTGGGTCCACATCAGGAGGGAAATGACCGGAAATGATTAAAACTATAGAAATAAATCTATTCAGGATGCACTAAATACTGTTTCATTCACTTATTTACAAAATTAGATTCTTTAATATGTGAGTTTTCACTCATTATGATCTGTAGATGTTTATCATGGAATTCTGAACAAAATTTTGTAGTCAGAGAAAAGCGGGTACATGCATTCCAAAGTAAGTGAAAGGGGGGTACATGAGCCAAAAAGGTACTGTACCCCCTTTGTCTGACTACAACATTTTGCTTAGAAAACTATTTCAAAACAACAATAGAGTGTAGTAATGGAATGAATAATTGATAACACACATTTTAAAGAATCTACATTTGTAAATAAGTGAATGAAACAGTATTTTAAGCAGTGGTTCCCAACCTTCTTTGGATCGTGACCTCATTTTGAGATCAAGAATTTCTGGCAACCTCAAAGACATTTTTTTTTCTAGAATTAGTTCTTAATCGTGCTTGAACTCAGATTTTTTTTTTTTTACTGCATATAAAAAAAAGAATAATAATATAAACATTTCCAAAATCTATTTACATTTTTTAGAAATTTTAAGCAACCCCTTTTAAACTTCAGGCGAGCCCATATGGGGTCCCAACCCCATGGTTGAAAAACACTAGTTTTAGTGGCTCCTAAATAGATTTATTTCTATAGATTTGATCATTTGTGGTCATCTCACCCCTGGGGTGAGACCAAGACTAACACTTTATTTGTTAATTTTCTCTCTCTCTCTCTCTCTCTCTGACCCTGTAGAGCCATCATGTACCCCTAGGGGTACACGTACCCCCATTTGAGAGACACTGCTGTATCCTCTTATAGCCCATCAGCTGCAGCGCCACCTGATCCTTTGTCTTTTGTTGTACACCTAGCTGTGTGCTAGGTTTCATGTTTCAGTCAATAGAAAGCTTTTATGGACTTTAGGCCTGTGCCTGTGTGTTTCGGGTGTATTTTCACGTGTGCGTCACTGTCCACAATTTTTTCCGAGGCCTTTTGTCTGTGTTCCCGGGAAGTCTAGGGTTACAGGTTACCTTTGAAAGCGTCGCAGGCAGAATATTTGCATGTCAGGGACATAAACAGAAAGAACAGTCTTTGGTTGTCTGTGAATGGAAGGAGAATTTGCCCAAAGATGGATTTCCTTGAAACAACCTGTGCAGTGTTCGAGGCCCATCTCTCTTTTCCTCTCTAATCGTTGTATCCTTTTCCCAGCATTCACCACTCTGCAATCTGAGAGGAAAGATAGTTTTAAAAGAGGCAAACTTTTAGTTTCAACTTCCCTGACTTTGTCGTTGGAGGAAAACCACAACTATTCACTCCTTCTTTGTTCCTCTGTCGGTTCACTTCTCTCCGGCTAATCTCAGTTTCGTTTTTAATCTATTGACTTTGACATGTTGCTATGGTTACCAGCTAATCTGAAGGTCACACACACACACTCTCTCTCTCTCTTTCTCTATATCATGTCATTACGTAACAAACTACTTCATTTCCTCTGTCGAGATAAGATCCATATGGATTCTGCAGGGACTCAATTTGGAAACTGTCTAACAGTCTGGTGTCTTTTCCAAAATTAATTGCTCAAGTCATCATTTTATGTGTTTAGGGAAAAAGTAGTGCATATTCACTTTTTTTGGTGTTACAGTAAATTAGAGATGTTCAATTAGCTTTTTTTTAACTCGGTATTCAATATGATGGCATTATCCAACATTCAATTTACGATATTTACCGATACCGATATATACATAGACCCCTCCCCCCCCCCAGCTTTTTTGAGGTCACATAGAATTAACACCTTAACCCTACTTTTAATATGATTCACTACTGTATGTATTCTACCTTAAACACAATCTGTGCAAAATAAGAAAACTAAATCAACGTCAGTAAAAGAAAAAATCCCATATTTATTTAAAAGTTGTTTAAAAAAAAAAAAAAAAAAAGCATGTATTGATTTTTCAATATTAGTGAGAAAACCGTCACCATTGTCAACTGATAAATATTGGCCAAAAATATCGCCCAGCTCTACTTTAAGTGTCAAATCGGAACCTAAATCATTCCGAGCACCCAGCTCACATGATGAAGAAAAAGCACCTTACTCACTCATTTCAATTTCTGCAGAAAATGTACCATTATTTGACTTCATTACTGTGAAAACATTGATCAACAACAACTTTGGATCAATTAGCTAAAAAATTTTTTTTATTTTTTGCACAGTACGGGCACCAAATATGTTGTTAAAGTTGACCGATACACTGTTATTTATTGTTTATATTTTAGATGAAGCATATATACATAACCTACTAATGTGAATGCATTAAAATTGAATGTGCTTTAGTTTAAATATTATGACATGGACAGACAAACACAAATAGCCTAATTACTGTACAACTATTTCAATAAAATGGCAGAAGTGTCACAATCAGACTACCCTGCAACTTTATTTTACTTTATTTTAGTAAAATTTCACTTCTTTTATCTTTTTAAAATCCTAAATATATACAAGCCTGAATTTAACATGAAGACAAGAAACGTCTTAAACTGCATAAAAAAGGCTGTACTCATAATGTACGTATGAAATCTGAGTTACAGTAACTGGGATGGGCTCCATTAGCCAATCAGTGCTCAGGATAAGAGAGTATTTTTTTAAATGGATAAATGGATGAATCTACAGTTTCCATTCAGCTGAGACAGACACGTTAAGAAAACAAGCACTGAAAGAAAACCGTGCAGCAGTAGTTCCTGCACAGATGTTGGGATGAGATACAAAGAATAAATATCCAGCTGTGCACGTCACACCCACTGATAGAGGAAACACAACCACACACAAAGATCTTTAATCTAAACATTTGGAACAGTGTGTGCGCTTTTTGATATTCGGTGTTTGTTTATAATTACAGTTGCTTTATCTTTGCATGTGTCTTTGTTGAAATGAGGACGACGGCTACGGTAAACAAACAGTATGAGTTGTGTGGCCTGGGATCAGTTATATAACGTTCCTGACCCCCTGCCCAGCATCCGCGTTCCTACAAACCCACGCTCACAATTGTTCAATAGGGGTTTCCCAGTGCAGACACACACACACACACACACACACACACACACATTTTGTGTGGCCCCCAAAAGTAAATGTAGAAAATGACTTAAAATGCACACACACACAAAATGACAGAAAAATACCCAATATTTGCATCCAAAAACTCAGAGGACGACCACAAAACTATTGAAAAAGAATAGAAAACATAAAAAATAAATTAAAAAAATGACTCCTACAACACAAATTGACTACAAAACCACACAGAATGAGAGAGAAAAGCATTCAAAATGACAACAAAAGTACACAGAATGACAGAAAACTATACAAAACCACAACAAAATACACAAATTGACTCCCTAAACACACAACACAACAACAAAAACACACTAAGTAACAGTAACACTTAAAACGGCATTAAAAATACACAAAAAGACTACAAAAACATACAAGATACCAAAATAATAGAAAACATGTAAAAAACAAAACCGAAAATTACACAAAACGACTCCAAAAACACATAACATGATTACAAAAATATTGTATTAATGGTCTGATTGGTCATTATTCTAAATGCTGATGTGAATGTTCATAACTTGGCCCTTGTATCTGACAGTCCCATTTTTGTGGCCCCGCTGTGATAAAACTTTCCCATCTCTGCTCTATACATTATATTGTTCATTCTGCCTTTCAGTGTAAAGTTTTGTTGCCATGGAAATATTGTCACTTGTTAACACCATATTTTCCTTCCTCTTTCCCAGAAATCCAGCCACAGTTTTTAAGTGGCTGTGAGCATCTGGAGGGTCCCCGCCTGAGCCCCTCTGACGTCTTTAGCACACAATTTAAATCAAACAATCTGTCTCTGTGTAGCTCTCCAAAACTTTTGCTTTCGCTCTGACGTCTGGTAGCAGCCCCCCCTTCCCCCTCCGTCTCTGTATGACTCAGTCTCTCCTCCTCTTTTTTCTCTCTCCTCCTCAAAATAGTCCCTAAACAAGCTCTCCATCACATAACTGTGGATTTACAATATCTCCTCACTTCGTTACCTCCTTTAGGAAAGGTGCAGACGGCTGAGACTCACACTGCATGACCAGAGTCGAGGGGGCCGGACCTCAGAGCAGCACAGAGACAAGGTGAGAATGTTCTGCTTTACTTAGCTTTGATTAGGGCTTTAAGACGAGAAGTGATGAAAACTAGGTGAGATGTGTTGGAAAAAACTGGGTGTGTAACTATTTGATATTTATATATAGTCCAGTTTTTGGAGCTTTTTGTGTTTTAATACTTAATTCTTTTGGATAAAATAACAGGAGCTTTTGTTGGTTTTGTTCCTGTTTCTGTTGTTGTTGAGATAAAGGAAGAAATCACTCTCATTATCTTCACCCATGCATCCATTAAACAGCCATTAAAAGCCACAAACTGGAACCCAACATGCCATTGCTCCCGGCTGCTGGTCATTTTAGTGTTTCCCACACAAATCAAGAGTCTGAAGACAACCATTGTTCCACAGAAATTAGCGGGACCACCAGAGAGTCTAAGTTACGCAACATCTTGCTTTTTTTTCTGCTGTGTGTGGTGTGGGCAAAGCTAGCTCCTCCCCTTCCTAAAGGTCCTGATTGTTCATGAGTATTTGTGATGTTTATACATCTGGACTGTAAATTCAGTCTGTAACTAACTCCTGAACATCTGGAGATTTTAGTTTCATTATTCCCATTTTCTTCTTCAAATCCTTTATTGCACGTGTCAAACTCATGGCCGAGGGGCCAAATCCGGCCCTTTGGAGCATCTAATTCGGCCCGCAAGAGAAAGTAAAAATGACAGAGAAAACATGAATCATTGTGTAAATGCAACTGGGAAAACTCAACAGTTTTTATATTGCATGATTGCAGTCATTGTTATCATATCTGCATCATATTTGTACATTTTGTATTATTTTTACAAATATCTGTATCATATATGTATATAATTTGTATATTATTATTATTATTATTATCAATAATAATCTTACTTTATTTTTTACTACTGTAATGTGTGTGTATCTGATCCTTATTTTTAACAGTCTTTTACTTAATTATACACTTATTTAATGTTTATTCTTTCTTCCGTCTTTGTTAAATGTTTTATTCTTTTATTTGTGATTTTTTTTTTTCTTAAGTGGCTGTAACAAAAGCAGTTTCCTTCCTGGTTAAGAAAGGAATTCTGATTCTGAAACAGTTGAAAAAACTCAAAATTATTACAAAATCCCTCAATTTTCCTCAAATGATTACTTAATATTTCCCTTAATTAAATAGAACTTGTCACAAAATGTAGGAACATTAAAGTAAAGATCCTGTTGGGGCTAATATCGATCACTTATTGCTTGGATATTGTTTGTTTCTTACATATTTAGTATTTTATGTATATATAGAACTGGAACACAGTAATGTTGAAATTACTTGTTTTTTCACATCAAATTTGTGGCCCACTAGAGATCAAACTGCTCCGTACTAAACTAAAATGAGTTTGAAGCCCCTGCTTTATTGCATCATCCATGCAGACACTCCTCACAGATGTTTCATAACTAGTTGATTTACTCTCTTGGTTGTTGGCTCAAATCCCACCTACAAACATGATCCAATGCTCACGGGATCGTCCGCCCACACGTTCATATTTGCTTAAGGTTCTGGAAACACGTCACACCCCCTCCACCCATTTCCCAAACGCAAACTGTTAACGCAAATACTCCCTTGTCTGCAGCCAATCGGACGAGCTTTTGCCGTGGTGCAAGCGCCCAGTGAGCGGTCAGCTCTGACACCAGAGCCTGTGAAAACACCAGAGGAGCAGGTGGAGGTCATCAAGGTAGGTGTGATGAACCAGCTGTTTCATGACGAACAACTTCAAATATGTGTCTGACTGTGTGAAAAGTATTTAACTCGCAATCTTTTCCCAGGTGTATTTGGGGGCCCGTAGAGACGAGCAGAAGGAGCAGCAGAAGAACCTGAAGATGCTTTCAGATGAAGTTTCACAGATACAGGAGGTCAGTCCGACCACAGGCAGTCCATATAACTGCTTTTTTTTTTAACCTATTTTAGTGTAAATTTTCCAGAAACAAAGCTTAAATATTATTTTTATTCATGTTCTGCACAGGTGAGGTATTGCCTGAAGACACTGAGAGAACAGATGGCAGCAAAAAACAAGGTACGTCTGTTTTTATAATGGCCTGTGTTCTGGCCATTGTTTCCTTTACATCCTGTTTGCTTGAAGGAATGTCCTCCACCTTTTTACATCTGAATCTCTTACAGCACTCTTCTCCTCTTGCTGACGTCCTCCCTCCTTGTTTTTGTTTTAGCCACACACAAACGGATGGAAAGTTGGAATCCCCTTTAGGAAGACTACGCCTCCTTCTGCCCCAAAAGGAGGAGCTAAAGCTGACGTGCATGTGAGGAAGCACACAAAGTCCTGTACCTTAGAATAAGTCAATCATCAAGTTTATTATATGTCTTTCATTAGCCTTTATTTAGTTAAGAGACTTTAAGACTGTACGATTTTAGTTCAAAACCAAATCTCGATAATTTTTTTTTACATTAAAAACTTGATTTACGATTTCAATTTTGATTGAGTTCTTGCAAGTATTTTCTTTTATTTAAAAAAGTGAAAACAAAGTTACGTATCGGGAATAAAGTGCAACGGGAAAGCTTTAACAAAGAATGTTAAATTCCCTTTGGGATTGATAAAATAACAACCTGCCCAACCAAAAATGAATCCCTCGGAAATCATGTTTACGCCATGGTTATTGTTTTTCTCTGCTTGGGTAGCGCTAATTACTAAGGTGGCCTGGGGAGAGAGACTCGTGCCCTGATGACACGTTTACGGGAAAATCGATTTTAACTTTTTAAAAATCCCCCCAATAAACAATCCAACTTTGATTTAATATTGATTAATCGTGCAGCCTTAGGAGACCACATTGAGATTAATCATCTTTTTTTACAACGGCGTCCATGGTTAAGTTAAACAGCAGTACACAAAATAAGTTACAGTGTCAAAATAACACTAAAATGTTCTTAAAACAAATAAATAGCACAGAAGATAAACGCATGAAAAATTTGCTCCAGAACTAGTCGAACTGTAAGGGACCGTTTGTACATAGAATACGCGTGTGAGTTTCTCTCTAATGGTTCTCAGATTTATATTATTACATATTATTATTGTGTGCTTTCCTCTTAACAATATGTGTTTTTCATCCGATGTGTGTAAAACAATCGGCTCCCAGAGGCACAAATAATGAGAAGAATGAGGTTAAACAGTCACATGGAGATGTGATATCGAGTAAAAGAAAGAACTGAAAGGACATTAAGCAAGTACTGTAAATACACTCCTAGCGCCCAAGGGCGCAAAAAGAAAACGTGTTGAAGCCCTGGTTCATCACACTGTGTTCTTTTCACTCTGTGAGTTACTAATGTCAGGCCCTCCTCATTCCACAGATGCTTCAGTCTTTATTAGTTTTGTTGCTGCCTCTAAGTTACGCATGTTCTGCATCTACTGAAGTCAAGTTCAAACACGAAGCTCACACCGATGTTTTGTGTAATTTTTTTTTAATGCGTTATGGCAAAATATGACTGAGTCACAGAGCAGTGCACTCACGCGAATGCAGCAGAAATATGCAGTAATTATTGGAAATAATCCATCTGCTCCAGTGACGCACATGGACGTGCCTGTTTTCAGCCAAGCCCACACATCATGGACAAATGAAAACCAGATCTCATATTAGGTCATCCAACGTTTGTCTGTCTGTCTAGAGCCGTCTCTAGCTTTGTTGGTGGGCCCTTTTAAAGATGATGTTCAGGGGCCGTCAGCATGCCAAACTACATAGACAGTTGTGTAGTCCACAAACTGTTACACTTTACCAGTTAAACGACCTACACTCATTATTATAATGATGAAACAGGAGAATACAAAGAAAACAAACTATCATTTGTCAATAAATAAAACAGATTTGGGGTGTTTAAATGTGTTTATTTAAAGGTCTGATCATTTTCTATTGATAAACTCATAGTCTCAGCCTCACAGATGAATTCATAAAAAATAATTTACTTTATTGAAATGTTGTTGCATTGTGGGATGTGAAGTAGCAGCAGTGGGTACATAGAGCTGGTTTTACTTTGTTGATACATTCATCTGATATCACGGGGGAATTCCGGGAGCAAACTAACAAATGATTTCAATCGAATCACCTTGTCTGGCAAAAAAAAGCAAAAAAAAAGAAATCACAATATTTTTTGAAAACAAAAAACTACTCAAAAACGTATGCATGCTGGTTATTATATTCTTATAGCTTACATATTTTATTCTTGCATAATAGAGATGAAAATTTCCTCAGGTGAGGGCTGTGACTCGGTTTTTTGGGGTCTCGTGGTGGCTTGTAGTTCCCTATGAAACTACATAGCCCGCATATAGCTAGAAACGGTTCTGTGTGTCTGTCTTTTCGTCTCTTTGACATTTAACTGTTCTGACACCTTGTTTTTCTGTCCATCAGGAGGCAGATGAGGAGGCCGAACGAGCCAAACTAAGGGAGGTCAGTAAGCGTTTATATGCACAGCTGCAGGAAGCAGAGAAGAAGCACCTGGAAGAGAGAGAGAAGCTACAGGTAAAAGTTCTTTAAAAAAAACTCAAGCTACAGTGACAAGTGGGTGGAAAAAAATGTATATCAAGCTTTTATTTGTGTCGCTGAATGTGTTATTGTGCAATATGAAAGTATTACCAACAAATACAAATGTCCCTTTCTTTTTCAGGCTGAAGGCAGTCGGCTCAGCGAACGTCTGAGTGAACAGGACGATAAGTTAAAGATGACTCAGCAAGCAAGCGAGAAGAAAGACGTGCGAATCGATGAGCTCCAGAGGCTGCTGGGTGGGATGGAGAAAGAGAGCGCCACCCTGAGGGAGACCATCCGCAACCGCGAGGATGAACTGAAGGAACTACGGAAGATTAGAGCGGAAGGCCACAGCGAGGACAGGTGAGTTAATTATTACACGCCTACCTGACCAACATACAATATACAGTAGTATGTATATATACTGAGTCTTAAATCTCTGTTTAAGAAAACTTTGAAAACTCTTGACAAGAAGCCTTTACAGTATCATTATCATAATATTCTAACTAAGTAAAACATATTGGAGTTTGGAAGTTATTAGGGGTGTCCTGATCCGATATCGGATATCGGTCCGATATTAGCCTGAAAACGAATATTGGATTCAAATTTACGGATTTTACGATTATTATTATTTTTATTCAATTGTAGAATACTGTAGATATTATGTTAAAGGTTAAAATGTATGTAACCAATTGGTTAATAATAAATGGGTCAGTTTTTCTCATACTTACTGTTGCTGACTATTGTTCTCTGTTTGAGTAACATCACTTGATCAAACCTTTTCTAACATTCCACACTACAAAATAAGTATTTTTTTTTTTTATCAAAGAAAAGAAAGAGAGAAAAAAAAATTCAAAAAAAAAAAAAGGCTGCAAAATCGGTATCATATCGGAAATTAAAAAGTTGTATCGGGACATCCCTAGAAGTTATCAGATGTTCCTGGAATTTTTGAAGTTCTAAATGGGCTTGCCCCTCCACCTTTAATGGATTTTATATGTAAAAAAACCAAAACAAAAAAAACTAACTCTGGAATAAGGACCAGAGCCTTAACTAGAGGACACTGTGTGGTACAAAGGCGCTGGACTAAATTTAGCCAAATGGTGTCTATCAGAGGCACAAAGTTATGGAATACACGTTCAGAAAACATCAGAAACTGTGGCAATTACCCAACTTTCAAAGCAGTTCTCAAATATTTGGTTGAAAACAAACCAGTCAAGCACCCATAGATAATATTTTACCCTTTTCTTGGGCTCTTTTAACTCCTGACTGTTGTTTTTTTTATTGTGTAAATAGTATATGTGGTATCATTTTTTCTGTCATCAGTCAATTTAATCATGTTTGTCTCATTGTGCCGTATTGCTTAACTGTATGTTAAATGTTACTGTTCAACTTTATATCAGGTTTACCTGCCTTAGGACATTGGATGAAATGTAGTTATTTTGCCTACTCTGGCATATTTTGTTGACTTGTTTGCTGACACATTGATGAATATGTAATGTCCTAATTCAAATAAATGAAATCTATGCAATGAAATGTATTCTGAAGGGGTTTGTGTGTGTTTTTAGGGCTGAGCATTTGGAGAAAGAAGTGGCTATCTTAAAAGAAAAGATCCACCATCTGGATGACATGTTGAAAAGCCAACAGAGGAAAGTCAGACACATGATTGAACAGGTGAGACGCACATGTGAGACTTTTTAAAGTTTAAAGTTTAAAGACAAACGTCTGTCCCTGCTGTCATATTTGTGCAAGGTTTCATTGTGTTTGACTGTCTGTATACGATTTTAGCTCCAGAACTCCCGCATGGTGATCCAGGAGAGGGACCGCGTGATCAAAGAGCTGGAGGAGAAAGTAGCCTTCCTGGAAGCAGAGGTGAGCATAGACTACTAGCTTCTCTGTAAGTTCACTGAACCTTAGTGTGAAAACAGACGGTGAGGATTGGAAACAAATGAAATGCAGCTGAACAACTGAGTTAGTCAAACAAAGTGAGGAGCAATAAGATGCCTCACATCGACACATTTCCTTTTCTGTATTGCTTTACGATAACCTAAACATCTGAACTCTTCCTGTGTGCAGAACCGAGAGATGCGTGACCAGATGGATTATTTCCTTGGGGGACAAAAGACAAACTCATACCTGTCAACAGAGCGCAATCCACAGATTGTCTACAGGTAGCTCACCTGATGTTTCACCTGAACACTTTGCACAGTGCAGATTATCATGCATGTCTCTTGTAGGCGTGTGCATTGCCATGAATCTGACGATACGATATATCCCCATACTGGAAACAAATACAATATACATCGACATATATTGCGATATCAATAATTATACATTTTAATTTGCAAGAACAAGTAAGTGGTAGCTAACTGTAAAAAAAAAAAAAAAAAAAAAAAACAAGTGGTATGTTTTTTTAAACTATCAAATTACATTTTTGAAAAAAGTTTAACTATTGCTTCTACAACAGATTCTAATTCTTATTCAGTTTTGAAATTCTTAAAACGCGTAACCACAAACACATAAAAGAGCCCAGTGTGTTTTATGAGTTTAAAGTGCAATCAACCTCCAATTTAAAATGCATTGAGGAGTGAGGTAGTTTAACAAGGTTTGATGTGGTTGAATGACACCTAGTGACCGGAGAAACATGGCAATATATTGGCAAATTGATTTTTTTTCTTACACCCTTAAGGTGCTTCCACACCAAATCATAACTGAAGTGACTAAATTACATTAAAATCAATGTAAATGACGCAACCTCAAGTTATCTCCCTTCAAGCGACGTGACTTGCGAGATTTGAGCGACTAGGTCAAGCGCGACCTCGTTGCTCAAAGTTGAAAAATTTGAACTTTTCAAGCGACTTCAAGCGACAACTCTACCGTCTTTCACTGTCTGTAGAGCCGCGGCAGCAGCCCCTCCCTGCTCCCTCCTGCTTCAGTGCAGACAGCTGCAGCGGAGGGCTGTACAACTTCCTCAATTTATCGGGGAAAAATTAAAGCGGTTAACTTCTTGAAAACCACTGAAACTACTGATCATAACACGTTCTGAGTGAGGTCATCCTTTAATATCTTTGTAAGTTGATCATTTAAACCGTAAAAGTGGCGCAAGAAGGAAAAAAAGTGATCAACCCTCTCTCTTTCTCAACACAAACACACACACACACACACACTTTTCCCTGGTGATCGCGTCACTGGAGCCATGAAGTGATGGAGTGACCAAAAAGCACCACTGTGTGCTAGCGACTCATCAGGGGTGATTTAAGTGACTGCAGCACTTCAGTCGCGTTCGGTGTGACGCACCTTTAGTATCTTGCTTTGTTACTGAAACTGGTTAAAAACAATATATGAACTATTCAAAAGTAAAATAAAATAAACGTATTTTTCTTGTTCCTACAGTAAACCAATCAAGCTTTCCACATCATCCAACAAACCGCTGCCTTTCATCAAAGTCATCGAGATCAAGTCGTGAAGGATGTGAACGCTTTTGATGGCACCAAACACTTTCAAACATCAACTCTACAAACTGTCACGTTAACAAAGCACATCATACTGAGGGTCAGCAGGACTTTCCCAGACTGCAACTACAGCATTAAAAAACTAACCTGGGAGCTTTTAAGATGAAGGAACGCTGATCACATGCACACAATTCAATATGAACTCATCCTTTCCTGTAATGATTTGATTTTTGAGTGTATAACTTTTATGTTGTTGTATTAAAACAAAACTGTAGCACGGTGTAAAACCTTTTACTGTTATTATGAAGTTACAACAATGTAGCATCAACATTTAAGCTAATGGCACCAATGGCAGATCATGATAAAAACAATAGGATGATCTAACTTCTCCATGACTCTATTCACTTGTTTAGTGAATAGTTTGAAGTTTTAACATGTAGATATTGACTGCAGCTCATGATGTGATACTTTTTGGTCATGTGACCTGCTCTTTATTGCCCCACCCCCCCTCTCCAGAACAATGTGGCACTTTATGAGACTGGAAGGAATCTAAAGGACAATTTGTTGCTTTTACAACTTTGGCCTTTGCAGAAGCCACGTTGTTTCAAACATTCTGTGAAAAGCATTTTAACTCCCTGTCACTATCGTCTTGTGTTTGTACATATAAGTAAATGTGATTTCATGTCTAAACGTTGACCTACAAACTCGTTATTTATATTAAAATAATCCTCTATATGTTGTTTTATAGAGGAGCTTTTATATAAAGTAGACACTAATCTGTTTTTGTGTTGTAGTTTTGAGAATAAATGGAAAATGTAAAGAGTGTTTCATTTCACTTATTTATCTTATCAAGTTATCCCAGTCCCACACAGACTGAAGGTCACTGGGTGACGAAACCAGTACCTGGTGATCCAACAACCTGAATCTGAACATGTATCCAGTCACGAACAAGGGCCAAACCACTGACAACAACGCATTAAAACTGCAGTTATGTTTTCTGACATGTACCAAACGGAACGCACAGTCAGACCCAGTTTATGTCAGCTAATGAAGGCAGGGTCACTAAAACTAGCATAAAAACTAGGGGTGTCCGGATACGATATTGATATTGGATATCGGTCCGATATCAGCCAGAAAACGAAAATCGGATTTTATCGACTGCATCTAAAATCTCCGATATAAGCAAGCCTATACTTCAGGATCTTATCATTTATTTTTTTATTTATTTTATTCAATTGTAGAATACTGTAGATATTATGTTGAAAATGAAAATGTATGTAACCAATTGGTTTTATGGATCAATGATCCTGATCATGATACTATGATTGGAAGATTTTATCCCCATTAATAACACACAGTAGGTCCAAATGCAGGGGCACCAACATTTTTTCCAAAAATCACAAAGAACTGCAGGAATCCGGATCCGATCCAGATGAAACTCAGTGGGGTAAAAGGAAACAGTCTGCAGGACATGACACATTTAAATTATAACTTAGTGGACTAAAAATTGAATAAAACTAATTGAAATAGTTAAATTCAGATTAAAACTTTCTTGTTAGACTAAAAATATCAAGTCACTTCCCATGAAACTGTTGCCCTCTGCTGGACATTCGTTGAACTGTGTGTGTGTGTGTGTGTGTGTGTGTGTGTGTGTGTGTGTGTGTGTGTGTGTGTGTTGGCTGGTGAAGAATGAAACAAACACCACTGCATCTGTTTGAACCGGCATGCTGCAGAAACGAGGCGACAAGTAATTGTTGCCAGATTGGGATGTTTTCAGCAAAGAAATGTGAGGGTTTTTGTGTGTGTTTAGATTTTAAAACGCAATGTGTATCTGGCAACCCTGCTGGTTGTATTTTACGTGCCGGTTGCGTGCAGTCATGTGACTCTGCTCGACCAATTAGAAAGTCTATCTCGTGTACTACCCGGAAGTGGCGGACACACGCGAGATACGCTTTGGACGTTGTTGCTCCAGGTAGGTAAACTTCAGTTAATGATAAAACTGTTGTGACAAACCATGAAAAGTGATCTAAACACCGACCACCGCTATCAAGCCACTCAATATGTGAAACGGAGCAAAGTGGTGAGTCATTGCTTAGCGTTGGTATCAGCATGTCCTGTAGTGATCACCTGTTTATGCCAACCTTCTCATTTTCCTTTCAATCATGTTGTCAATGGAATTTAATCAATAACTATATTAGTAATCATGTTCAATGTGGATCAGAGTTATCATTAAGCTATGTTGTGGTGTGGTGTTAGCAAAGCATTGTGATTAATGGTTCCAATGCACGTTGCACTTTAAACGCAAGCTGCTATTTTAATATTTATATTGATTATAAGCATTTAGATGATTAAATGATATAGTTAATCGTATTGCTAATAATTTGATAATCTGAGAATCATTAAATAAATTGTACAAAATTTGACTAATAAATAGAATATAATTTATTTATAATACAACCTGTATTATGTAAGGAATTGTTGACACAGATAAATATTTGTATTTCATGGTCCTGTTCTTTGCACAGACCAGGTCATTGATGGTGAGCTATGGAAAGGTATGTCGCCCACTGTATCCAGGAGAACCTGTAACTCACAGAGAGGAACCTCATCTCATGCTTAATCCTGGCGGTAGGAGGATCTTGTAGCACATGAACTCTTGCTCTCACACATGCACACGACCTTCCTCTGGACTCTAAATCCCTGCCTGGGTCAATGAACTGTTCATTTGTCTGTGAAGGAATTGGACAGTTGAACATCAGAATTCAAGGAATTATTATTTGACTTTTCTTTATTAGTATTGTAATCTTGAATAATTTGTTTTCTAAGTGTTGTATATTTTGATTTAGAACAGGGTTCTCAGAAACGTAATATTCTTTATAGTTCTACTTGACACTGTACAAATGCACTGAATGGCCATCCAAAAATAATGTTTTATGTATTTAAATGTCTTTTTTCTGTTTAACATAATACATGGTAGCTTTAAAAGCCATTTGTCTGTTTCTTCAGTTTCTGCTCCTCTCTCCTTGAGTTGTACTTAGTCTATTGATTTAATAGTCTGAAATTATACTTATTTTGCTATTACTTTACTTTGCTTAATAATCTAAGTATCATGTGTTACATAATCCTACATTTCCCATAAACACTATGTTGTGACATGTCATACAACAATTGGCTACGTGCTTACGTTAGCTTGATTGGTATGGTTTGGTATCAGAAGGCAAACAGAATGGCGCAAAACAAACAATAAGAGCTGAAATGAAGTTGTAAAATTAGTTAGGAAAACAAATATGTGGATAAATGTATCGGGTGTTGAAAAACCTGAACCGCTAAATAGGAAGGCTGCTGCCGACACGGGGGAAAATGATGATAGAGGATCTGAAAAGAAGAAGAAATTGTGGAGTTTTAATAATAAATGGATGTCGGGTCGTGAGTGGCTGGTCTTTGACCATTTGTTCACCTTTAAAATGTGCCCCATACAGTTTGTGGGGAGTGGGATTTGTTTACATTAAGCATGCATGTTAGTAAAACATTTTTTCTCTACAGTGCATGTAATTCTTAGTACTGATTACTTCTTTCTAACTTAAGTGTTCCAGGAATCAAATTTTCATCTGAGTTAAGTTTGTTTAAGTGATGAGAATTTACTTTATAAGAGGTTCACTTCTCCAACACGGCTAAAGTTCCATATTGCACCTTTTAGACATTGTTTTTAAAATAAATGTTTATGTTTTTTTTACCATTTTAATGTATCTTTGCAATAAACTAAAATATAAACTATTTAAGGAAACATGAATGATTAAATCTATTTTGTGTCTCATAATGTAGTTTAATTTCGCTAGAGGAAAATCTGGTTGGCTGGTAACTTTAAGGAGCTACTAGCCATCCTGGCTGGTGATCTAAAAAGTTAATTTAAAGCCCTGCACATGATGGTTGTCATTTTTAATGTTAAACTGTTGAAAAAAAACTCAATCTTTTATTTTTACCCAAACTATTGCATAACATTTTCTTTCTTTAAATACAATCTGGTCACAAATCTAGGAAATTTAAAATAAAGACCCTATTGGGACTAATATCTGTCACTTATTGCTTGGATATTGTTGGTTTCTTAAATATTTTGTATTTTATGTTTACATAAAAGTGCAAACTAGGACAGAATAAAGTTGAAATTACTCATATTTCCGCATAAAATCTGTGGTTCACTTGAGACCGAACTACTCCGTAAGAGTAAAAATGAGTTTGACACCCCTCTTATAGGTTTTTGTTATCAGTCGCCCCTGTTTTAATGTAATTTTATAGTTTATTGTCAACAGAGTTGGACTAATAACAGTTGTAAACATACTTTTTTCCAGGCAGCCTTGTGCGACATGTCAAAGTTTTATTTGAATTGTTCTAAGGCAACAAATAATTTAACTTTTCACTCATTAAAAGGCATCCGTGGGCAGTTTTAAACACAAATTCACCACCTCTCCCCTGTAACAACACATAACCTTTAGTACATATTTAATCTAAAACATTGTTTAAGGTTACATTGCGCTGTTATACCTGAATAAATCCAAAAAAAGCACTTAATTAGTCACAAGAATGGCCTCCATAAATCAGTTGCTTTAGGATTGAAAAAATCCATCAATGCTGCAAAAAAATAACAAATGTAAACATTGTGAAGCAGCTGCCAACACACGCAATGCTAAAATAAGCTTTAGAATGTAGTTGGTTTATTACAGCATGCCTGCTTAGGCCTGTACACTGTGCAATAAATACTGATTGTCTTAATACGTTGCATAGCTACGGTGCTCTGGTTGCTTTGGTCAAATCGGCATTAGCCACTATAGGCACGTAAATTTGAACTATACAAGGAGTAATACATGACAGTAATAAGTAGCACTTGGGTAAAAAAAAGAAAAAAGCACTGTAACAGTAGTTTGTTGTGCACACTGCTGTAACCTGAACGGCACATGTGAGTTTGCATTTGTCTGTCGTTTAACGAACAGGAACCATAAATACTGGAGGGATTATGTTGTTCTGAACTTTTCCTCTGAACTGCTGCTCACAGTGTGCTGTCCAGAGTGTTGTAGTTGTCTTTGAAGTTCTTCAGCTCCAGGATGTGTCTGGGCCTCTTGCTGCGCTGCTGTACTGTAGACGGGAGGTAGGCTGTTCGGGTCGGGGATGAAGAGGAGGATGAGGAAGAGAGGACGGCCTCAGGCTCGGGGGTGCAGGTCAGGTCTTTGGCTGCTGACTGGTGGTGCTGGCTGACGGTGCTGCCAATGCTGCTGCTACTGCCAGACTTCACACTGAAACAGCACAGAGGGAGAAACAGACTGTTTCCACTGCATAATTAACATTCCTTGTTGAAGATTAGCATTAAACAGTAACGGTGCAGCCAGAGCCAAGGTTTTGTTTACTCACAGGGAGACCAGCTCAGCCAAAGCCCTCTGGTATTTAACAAACTCTGATTCACCAAAAGCCTAGAGGACAGAATCAGAGTAGAAAAGAGACAACAGATTTAGAAAGACATCAATATATAATGGGGTGGGTTCACTAAAGGTTTAGGGGTATTAAAACGTGCAAACGTCACTCCACGCACTAATAAGGGGTACAAACCCCAGGGAAGCATTGCTGCACATCTTCTGCGCATCACAATGCGCCCACAATCCATTTGGCACGTTTACGTCTGATGAATATGTAAAATAGGCCTAATCTCACGAGAGCAAAAATATGGGAGGAGGAAATGCAAATAAATTAATGCAGTGGGCACAATGCAATTCATCAAACCTGGAACTGTTTGCGGTGACTATTTTATGCACCGAAAATAGTACGACCTACAGGCAGGTGCAAACTCACACACAGATCAGCTGCACTAAATGTCGACACAAAACACAGCGGAGATGGAAAACAATGCCCCACTTAACCTTTTTAGTAGAATAAAATAATTTAAATAAAACAATAGTCTATGTTAACAGCCACTGAATAAGAAAATGCAGAGTAAAAAGCGTGTGAGAGGGAGAGAAAAAGCTGGACACCCGCGGCAGCGCTTGTGGAATCACAGAAGGTCGCTGTGCACGGAGCTATATGGATGTCGCTCCAATGAGATCCTGTGTTTTTCTTTCCATGTTTTGACCGTCAAACTCTCGTGTCGCGTTGATGGCAGAAGCATCAGGCCAGAATCAGCTGCGTAATTTATACAGTGATTGCACAATGTTCACATATGAGTGTATGCGTGACAAAGCGCTACACATGAGGTCAGACCTGCTGGATGATGCTCAGTAGATCATCTTCAAATGGTGCTAATTGACTGATTGACAGACTGTTGCTGCATTAACTCATATCAATGGCATCAACCGATAAATAGGACGGTTTCTGTCCAAATCTGCCTGTTTTCCATGAACTGATCAGAGCAAATTTACAGGACCTGGCGGGGCAACCACATTAAATTAGGGAAAAAAAATATCCCCAGGTTTTAAAATTGTTGTTTATTAAAAAACAAAATAAAAAACCTAACATTTTTATTTTATTTAGTTTTCCACATTATTAAATGTTTGTGCAGCAGACAGAGAAGTCCACCATCCTCCAACTGAACTTCTTCAAATGTCATTTACTGTTTCTGTGCACTCACCTCTCCACGTTGACCAAGCTAAATGTTCTTTTAAATAGGGCGGTCTCAACCGCGTCTATATGCGCTCCTTTAGGTGCAGCAATCTTAGTGAATTCCCCACAGCAGGTGAGCAAACAGGGACGCACCTGGTTTACCACCATTTATTTCAGATCTTAGTGAATCCATCCCAATAAGTACAAACACTTACATTCCTCTATCCATCTAATAATTTTGAGCTAATTGCACAAAAAAAAAAAAAAAAATCAGATTATAGACATTGCATTTAACAGATACGTCCCAAAATGGCATTTTCTGCTAATGTATGCATTTTCTCCTCAATTTCTGACTGTTCAGCCCCTAATGTTACTAACTACTAACTCCTACTCCTATTTTAAAATCATTGCACTGGTTGCCTGTTAGTTTTCAAATGATTTTACAAGTTTATAAAGCACTACACGGCTTCACTCCACACTACCTAACAGTAGTTTATGAACCCAGTCAGATCCTCTGGTACTACTTTTTTTTTCTACTGTGCCAAAGAGTAAAATTAAAAAGTTTTTTTTAGGGTTCTTTTAATGTTTTTATGCTAATTTTAACATTTTATATTTTAAAAATTGTACCCTTCTCTGCTTTGTGTTTATCTGACTTACTGTGAAATTACTGTGTCATTAGTCTCTAACCTATATATATATATATATATATATATATATATATATTTTACTTTTGTCAATAATGTTAGCAAATTTCCGTGAAGCACTTTGATCTACAATTGAATTTGTACGAAAGATGCTATAAAATTAACTTCGATTGAATGAAAATCTAACCATCAAATAAAAAAATCACAACAAAACAATGTGCAGAAGAGTTTCCAGTGAAGCCAAATAATTTGTTTATTGTGTTCGAAATTCTGACTTATTTTAACTTAAGTCCTCTATGGAAGAGGTTTCATTGTTTTAGTCCAGAGAGCAACAAACTACTGTCGCTGAAATGACCAATGTCAAAAAAAGCCGCCTGAGCAAAGTTGGTTCTGATATTAGAATATTATTATCATCTAATAGTCACATTCCATAATAATAATAATAATAATGTTATATTACTGTGGACCTGAACGTGATCTGCTTGTTAAAGCAGGTGAAGCTGCATCTTTTTAGTTAAATGTTTTTATCAAAATTATTTTATTTCACTTTATTGTCAAGTTTTTGCACAAAATTGCCACAAATACAACTAAATCTCAATGAAACATTTTTTTCAAATCCAATAATTTTAGATGTGAAAACAATTCCTAAAATTCTGCATGATTTTTTTTTATTGATGAGTAATCGAGCCCCTACCCAGAGGTGTCACACTAATCTTAGTTCAAGGGCCACACAGGACCCAGTTTGACCTCAAGTGGGCCGAACCCCCCCTAAAAAGTGTATTTTTTGTGAAGGAAAAAGCACAAATTTAAAAAAAAATCCTGAAGGATAAATCATTGGTAAAAAAAATAAAATATTTGACTTTGCAACAAATTTTCGGGAAATTTGCACCAGAACGGGGATAATGTAAAAAATGTCCAGGTTTTTGAAAAAAAATTGCGATTTACTATTAATGTAAATAATGTAGTACCGCAATCTCTATCATATTTTAAATATTGTATCTATAAATTATATGATAATTTACAAAAAAGTCATGTTCTTGCAGAATGTTTTACTTTAAACAAAATCTTCCTGTGGGCCGGACTATATGCTCTGGTGGGCCGAACTTGGCCTGCGGGCCATGATTTTGAAATTTGTGCCTCAAGCCTTGATCGCTGATCAGTGTAGAACAGGACACGTAACTAATGTGTATATATATGACATAATATTGACATTTTGTGCTGAATTACTGAAGGTTTACCAGTTGAAATGCTAACCTCTGACCCGTGGCGCGCTTTATTGTACCCGTCCAACACCGTATCTATCACAGAGCTTTTGCTGTCTCCGAACATGCCCTGGGAATTCCGTAGCTGCAGAAGCCAAGTCCGAAACCTTTTTCCAGTCACGGCAGTGGACGTCCCACCCAGATCACGGAAAGGGAGATCTGACAGGAGGAGGAAAAGATGAAGAAGGAACAGGAAAGGAGACACTGAATTATGGTGAAAAGGGATTAAACATTCACCAGTGTCTCTGATGGCATCCAGAGCTTTCATCCGGTACAGGTAGTCTAAAGAACCTGAAAAGCACACGTTTTATTAGCAAACTGGGACATGGAGGCCTGTTTGTGTACGTGTGTGCATCTCTAACCTAACGCTGGTTCTCTCTGCTTTAATCGATCGTCGTCTGAGGAAAGCAGTCGAGGCTCAAAGTGGATTTTCTGAACCAGACACAGTTTGGTTTCAATCTCTTGTTTCAGTTCCTGCAACACAATCAAAAAATAAAACGGTCAGTGTGAGACCAATATCAAAGGAAGTTGAGCACTTTCATCTCATACTTCGCTGACCTTAGGAGCGTTGTGGCCGATGGTTACGTGCGGTCCTCTCCGAGACTTCATGGCAAGGCGCATAATTTGTCTTTTGACAAAAATGAACAGCAAAACAAATATCTACCGGAGAGAAACATCCACAATATTTTTCTTTTTCTAAACCAGGAGACATCAGCTACTCATGTGGTATACCAATAGACATTTTTATGGTTTAATAATACATCCCCTCCTTGAACAGTATATTCTGTACTTCAACAGTGATCCATGTTTTCATCGGGCTGGGCAATATGGATCAAAACATAGCTCCATATTTTTTTCTCAAAATGGCGATATACAATATAAATCAATAAAATCTTACCAGAAAAACAATTCTGGGTTAAATTTGCTCATAAAAAATGCCACACAGGCACATTTATTAACAAACAGCTGCACAATAAATGCCACTTTTGGCTTTTTGTCCTCTATGGGACAGCACGTGTGAGTGAGTTCTGTAGTGTGGCTTGTTTAGGGGAAGGTCTGGGTTAGAAAGCACTCAGTAATCCATCAAACTGAGCTTTTTATGCTGTTCTGAGAAATAATGAAAGCAGCGACTCCTAAGACGACTATTTTAATACAAAATAAGCTACAAAATAAATATCTCAGAAATATTGAAAAATTGTAAAGGACAGTATTTAACTGTACTCTACAAATAACATGAAATACTTGTATGATGTGATTTGTACTGTGTAATTGTATAAATCAAAACGAGTAAAAATAAAAATAAATATAGAAAACTCGATATATCTTGAATCTCGATATATTGCCTAGCCCTATGTTTTCATATGCAGATTGAAACTACTTTCTGTTGCAGCAGCTAGAGGTGTTTACAATTTTTACTTTAATGTGAAGTAGCTTTTCTTTAAATGATTGGTTTAATTTAAAAACGTTTTTACTACTAAAAACCCTGTTTACAGTCATTGCATAGAGTTTATTGTGGAGGGTGTTGCCTTTTTCAGGTCAAGCATGGTTCTTATGGTGTGGGGGATATTCCATACAGAAAGATTCCCTGATAAATATCAGGAATTCCTTATTATGAAGCCAACATTAAACCTTTATTGGGTTTTTGTTTCTAAATGGAAAATGGCCACACCAAAACACCAAGCAAGTTTACCTAATAAATAGTTTATATAAACAATATCCAATGTTAGTTATATTTTAACACAAGTTTTAATCTAAGAAAGTTTGAGGATGATCCACTTTAAAGACAGATGTTATTGTAACACCAGCCTGTTCAGTAAAAAGCCACAGAACTCAGTCATTATCACGTGAGGGTCGATAGATTATAATCCTCCAGTAGAAAGTTTGAAAAGAGAGAAACAAACTAACTCACCAGACTCCCGTAGGCCATGACAAGCACTACGTTAATGCTAGACAGAAAAGAGTCGATGCGCATCCTGTGGCTGTTTTCATCAAAATAACGTTGTAAAGTTAGAACAAAAGCAGAAACAGAGTGAAAACAAGCGCCTCTTGTTGTGACATTCCGCCACCGGGTTTGTTGACTTCCGGGGTCGTCACGTGGCTGCTACGCCCCAGGAGTGACGTTATGATGACGTCAGTGGTGTTGAGATTCAACTGGTGATGATTGTAAGTGATGACTGACCCCAGTTATTTATTTATTTATTTATTTATTTCCAAATTGTTGAAATTTTTTTTTTTATTTTATTTTTTTCAAAAACGTTCAATTTTTTTCAAATAATTCCGCAAAATTTCACCAAATTTAATAGAAATTTTAAATACATTTAGAAATAAAATCCAGGAAATTTAATGTAAACATTCTAGAAGGACTTCTGTCTGTCACTTATTGCTTGGATTTTGTTAGTACCTTGTTTGACACACGGAAGTGCAAACAAGTCACCATAATATTAAAATTATTTGTTTTCCAGCCTAAATTCTGCAGCTCAGTTGAGATTAAAATGCTCCGTATTTAAATTAATTTAACCCCCCTGCTAAAGGTCATCAGCTAGAATGCTCACCAATTACACCAGTACACCATCTCACAATGAAGGACCTTTTACGTGAACAAACAACAGACAGTTCCTCTGATTTCCAGCCCTAAACTCTCATTATAAATCCCTCAATGTTCCATTAATCATGTTAATATTTCTGTTCACTATGGCTACTGATTAAATTTCTGTGAATGCAACCATGTCGGAAATGAACTGAATAAATAAATAAATAAATAAAAAACTTATGAGCTATCATTTCTCACGCCACAGTAAAGCAGCAGCCAGTCTGTGTAGTTACTGTTTGTTTCAACCCTGCAGAGACACTAAGATCCTTTGTCTGTTACCCAAACTAACCCTCCAAGTCCAGCCCCAGAGTCTGTTTACACGTCCTAGCACCAATCAGAGGCGTGAGATCTTAACATTTGTGACTGAATCAATGAATGACTAATTTTTCTAAAAATGTTATTCATCATTTTTTTTTAAATTGATTGCCTACTTGTCTTGAGCTGCTTTGCAACTTGGAGAACAGTAAAGTATCTATTCTATCCACAAAGCAAAGAGACATTTGTTATTTAGTGCAGCAGCATGTCTAACCACAATTTCCTCTGTTTTAACAGGAAGTCAGCTCAAACTACAGGTGTGTGTGGCATAGACAGCGGAGAGAAGATCAGCCTCATCACTAAGTTTAAATAACTGTGAGTAATCTCTACGTTTCCTTGCTTTCAATTAGTAAGTAAATGATGTTTGTCACAAAAAAAAATTGCAGTGTGTAAAAAGTGAGTGAGCCAGATGGTAAACTGTGCAGAGGCATTGATTGGTGTTAAGTTTATGAATATAAATGTAATAATGAGTTATAGTTAATGTAGTGTGTTCACAGTTCTCCCATTCTTGTCTCCCATGTTATTTGTGACTGTTTTTTCATGTTTTCTTCAGACGGGATGATACTGACATGTCTGTACAGTACTTTGTGGTTTTTACCTGTGAAATGCACTCTATAAATAAAGTTTCCTTACTTACTTCAAGTTTCAATATGACTAGCTATGGCAGCTCTGGCTACATATGTACCTTACCTCCACCAGTATGACAGTGATGTGCATAGCATTTACACAGAGAACTTTGATTCTGTTAATCTGTGTCTCATTGCTGCTTTTAAAGTGATGTTTTCACACAAGCATCTATGGGGCGCCAATTCTAAAGTGTGCATGCTAAAATAAACAGCACGTTTTTGCAACATTTAGCAACAAACCACGTTTGAAACACGTATGTGAATTTTTTAATGTTACTTTTGACCAGATATACAGCAATATTTGGGGAATTTGTGATATTTTTGTTCTCGTAAAAATATCATGTCAATATTAAAACAAAATTTTCAATCTAAATCTAAATGTTAAATAAAAATATTAAACTTTAGATCTAAATCTAAATTCTAAATCTAAATGTTAAATCTAAATGTTAAATCTAAATGTTAAATATTAAATCTAAATGTTAAATGTTAAATCGAAATTGAAATGTTAAATGGTAAATCGAAATGTCATTGGTGAAACTAAATATTTAGCTAATATGCTAATTTATTGGAAGTACCAAAGAAATATCATACATTTAAAAAATATTGCTGTTAATATGGTCAAAAGTAACATAAAAATTCACTTAAGTTTTTTTAAACATGGTTTGTTGCTAAATGTTGCAAAAAGTTGCTGTTTATTTTAGCATGTGCAACGTTACAATTGGTGCCTCATATCTCTTATTCTTGTGTCAAAAAATGTTTCATGTTCAGATATGTTCTTTCTTCAGCCAACATAGTCCTTCATATCTTTGAAACATTATACTTTTGTGATAAGATGAGAGGAACTTCCACTTTATTCGTTTCTGCTGGTATTTCCGTCTCTTTGTGGCCTCTGGTCCCAATTAATCATGTTCCACAGTGATTATGTATCTTGATACCTGCTCATGACAGATTATTGGACTCAGATTTAGCCTTAGAAGGTGTGATCTTTGATTTATGAGCTACTCTTCTACGCATTGTTTGTTTCATTTACCAAGGTACACATTCTCTCCCTCAGAGCTACTAGATGCTGATAATGCCATGGGATGAATGAGCTTAAAGTGTTTGCTAGGTGTGTTTGTGTCAAGATTTTTTAGTGGGTGACACATGGAACTGTAGTCTGGAATGCTACCCTGTGAGAAGAGAGGAAAAGAGGAAGAAAACAATGAGGGGGAGGAGAGAAAGACAGAGAGAGATAGAACTAGAGAGAGAGAGAGGGAGGACTAGAGGATAAACCAGTGTGGCAGGTTTGCGTCACTGTACGCAGTCCATCATGCAAAGCTGATGGAAAGACAAGGAGAACCACCCGCAGAGTAGGGCGAGTTATGAGCGGATGTTATGCACAATGTTGTCCTGTGTATCAACACGATGGCCTGACACGAGCACAGAAGGTAAGGGGAATCAGTTTGTGAAGGTGGAAGCGGAAAAGAAAGTGTATAGTGTACACGTGTGCTGTTTAGCCAGACGTCAGAGTGTGTGTTTCTTTGTTGCTGTAATGGTGTTTAATGACCACGACAATGATTTCTTAGTAACACAGTGACCCGGCAAAACAGGTGTTTCAGTAAAATGACACTGAGGCTGGTTTGCTCTGGAAAGTACCATGTACGTCTCAAGTGACATACTGTAAACTGGAAATGAAAGGCGTCCCCTATTTGTTTTTGTTTTGTTTAGTTTAGTTTAGTTTTTTTCTAGTAATAATGCTCGCTTTTTTGCATCCTTCATGAATCATCATCAATCAACGTTGCTGCCTCTCCTTCTGCATTTTGTGTGTAAATCAAAACTCTTTGTCCATTTCCTGTGATATTTCAATGCCTCAAACTTTGTATGAGAGTGATACATCCGGCACTGAGACTGATGATGGCATCTTAATGGATTCTGTTTCTTGTAGGATGGATTGCTGTTTTTCCTGTTTAGGTTCGGGTTTAGTTGGTGCTGACAGGCAGTCCTGGGTATGTTGGTTGTGTAAACAGAGCTTATGATACGTGTGTACAACAGAGAGCTTTATCTGGAACCTGCTGTTCAGTTTCAGTCAACGTAATGGGAATGCTTGGTAGGCAAGGAAGTCCTTACAGCCCTATCCTTTGTTACGCGTTAAATGTTTGGTTTCTCTTTAATTTATTGTTATCTTATTATTTTCTACATCAATTTGTTGCACATTTCTAGCGTATTGTGCCTTTCTGATCAAGGCTTTTAAAGGTTGAGGCACCTGTATGAAATGGAAATGTCTAAAACATTAATTCTACCGTTACATTTTAAATGTTTGGCAGGCAATGGGAGAATTTCATTGACGTCAGGCTGAAGAACAGAAGGACAGGACGCATTGGAGTGATGACATAGCAAAACCAAACCAGAACATCAAACATTTGAATGAAGGACTCCTATGTGACTGTGTACTGTCTCGTGTGTATAAAATTTGAGAGCTGAGGGATCAAAATGAACTGCTTCCACTGCACAACCTAAAAGCCTTGGATCACCTTTTCTTTTTTCCATTCTTAATTTTTTAAAAATTTGACATTGCCCAGAAAGTCATCAACTCGGTCGATGCAAACAGACAATGGACTTTTCTTTGTACCCTGCTGCAGTGAGTGAGTACAACACACAGAGGACAGTGGCTTGCTTCACTGTACGCTCAGCCAACTCCCCCTTGTATAGTCTCACTCGCAGGTCAAGTGCCAGAGAGAGGGAGACACCTGAGGAGGCAGGAGAAACAGAGAGACATGTGACAAACAGAGATCAAACAAAGAGCACCGTCTTTAGAGGCGACACCAGAGGCCATGGTAGTGTCAGAGGTCAAAGTGAAGACATGTCAGGACATAAAATGACAGTCCAATACAACCAGAACGGCAGAAAAGAGACACCAGAAGCTGCTGCTGATTTGGGTAAAAGCACTGTTTTTACAGACAGAGGCAGAACGGAATGGAAGGGAGGCACCTTATCCAGTAGAAGCATGAGTGTCGATTGGAATATGGGACAAAGAAGTCCAGATTTTAATACCACAGCGAATAGGTTTTTGCCCCTGAGAAGAAGTGCTCCACATTTGTCAAACAACAGAACTAGAGCTCAAGGAGGCACGTATGGCTACACGAGCCACACTTTAGAAAGACAGAGTTCATTACATTCTCTTCAACCAAGTTTGAAGACCCAGCCTGGAACCAGTTCTAGGTTTTCAGAGTCAGCCAACTCATTAGGGCCCCAGGGTGGTAGGAGCATCCTTCAGCGAATAGAGAAGCTTTATGGTTCTGCTGGTTTAGGAAAAGAAGAAGGTTTCTCTGTCCCTGAAACAGCCACAGATTCCCAGACTGCTCCAATGCAGAGGGTGGGAGGTTATACTGCAGGAGGAACTTTTCCTCGGCGCTTCTCAACAGGATACAACAGTCCTTTGAGAAGCAGCATGTCATTATCGTGGACAGAAAAAGACAGGAACACTTCAGCCTCAGAGACATCACTCTCCCCTCGGCCAAGCATAACCAGAGAAAGATCACCTGGATCTCAGTGGCAAGGACAGACCTGGGGCAGGTTTTCAAATGGAGGCAGTGTTACTAGGAGGAAAGGATTAATTGAATCAGGTACAAAATCCCTGGATAGAGACAGGAGCAAGAATACTGTAGCAGCTCAGATCAGAGCTGCAAGAGCTTCAGAGGGAATCACTGCAACCCAAAAACCTGTTGACTACCCATCAGGGTTTTACAAAGATTCAACCAGGTTAACTGAGAGGCGAGCAAGTGAAAGTAAGATGGAACATACAAGAAGCACTGGAGATGAAACGAGTGAAGATCCTGGAAAAATAGAGATGTTTAAAGACAGATGTGAACGGTTTAAAACAGAGGAAAAAGCGAAATGTGATAGAACGAAGGATAAAACAGAATTGATGAATACTGATGAGATGGTGTTTGACACAAGTTCTCCTAAAACCCTCCAGAGAGCAACCGAGAGAAGAACGTTTCCAGATAAGGTGGCTGTTGCATCTTCAGCCAGTGTGAGGAATAAGATCAGTCAGTTTGAGGCTCTGACACAAAGAGCTCACGGACTGGAAGCCAAGCAAGTACCGTTACACAGGAGAACCCTTTCAGTGCCAACACAACTAACCAGCAGCTACAATAGGATGAGTGAATCCACAAAGGGTGGAGGTGGACTGAGAAAGTGGGAAGAATCAAAAACTGAAGAGAGGGCAAGTTGTAAAGAGAAAGTCATAAGAACAGGAAGGTCTTTATCTGTAGACGATGTTGGGCTAAATTTAGAGAAGAAAAGCACAAGAGGAAGTATTTTTTCAGATGATGGAAAGGACAAAACTTCTGATTATTCAAATAAACATATTATACCGAAAAGTGTATTAGAAGTATCTGTAAATGACAGAGCGCAAAGAGGCCAACAGCAGTTATTCATAGATGAGACAGATTTCTACAAAGTCTCAAGCTCAGATGAAGTACGCATGAGAAATCTGACTGCCAGCGATACATCATCTCTGTCACCTACTGAAGTGACTTCACCAGTCAGCGATGAGGACAAGACTCCAACCAACACTCCTGACAATTCGCCCTTTCTGCCACTTTCTGCAAAACCAACACAAAACACTCCCAGTGCCAAAAGTGAAAACAAACACACTTTTGTCTTCACAACTCCCAGTCCAGACACTTCAGCTCTGACTCAGCGACCTGCCACCTCCTCCCTCAGCGGCCTCCCTGAACCGCAGCCTCCAGCTGCCAAAAGCACCTACACCAAAGGGAGGAAACAGCTGTTGGACCTGGAGGCCTGGGTGACTGGCCTGAACCCAGACTACAGGAGCTGGAGTTATAATGAAGAGGATTTTGATGATGACGATGAAAGCACTCAGAAAGATGAGGATTCTTTATCTGACTCGGACTCTGGAGAATCTTCAGTTACTATCACTAGTAGCATCAGCAACTCAGATCGCAAAAGCTTCAGTCTTAGGTGAGTATTGTTCATAATAGTTTGATAAAGATGGAGGTGAATCTGACCCTCAAAGCTATACTTTCCCGTCTGTAGTCTCGCAGATTTGTGCAGCTTTACCGAACTTGAAACTGACACAGAGGATGACAACGATGAGTGGCAATCGTCCAGCCGACGTTCAGTCTCAATTTCTTCAGATATCTCCACTCTGTCAAGCGTCTCTATGATACCTTCAGAGGAGCTGGAACGACTTCTGGAGGACGTCAGGACTCTGGGTGACAACTCCCTGCAGGTACATTTACCAACAAATATTGATCTAGTCCTAGTTTTAGTCTTCTGACAAAAATGTTGACTTTTTATAGTTGTAACAGTCTTTATTTTTAGTTTAGTTATTCTTGTATTCGAAACAAATTCAAATGTTTTTCGTAAACTTTAGTCAGCTAAAATGACTTACCTGGTATTGTTATGACTTGAATTACTTATCTTGTCACTCTCACGACCGTTCTAAATTAACATTGAAGCCACGAAATAGACAAACATTTGTTCTAATGTATTTGTTTTTCAGTGCAATTTTTGTTAGGAATAGTTTTTCTTTTGTAATTCTGAGCTTGTTTGCGTTTTGTTCCTATCTAGTTTAATTCAGTTGAACAATTATAGCTGTCAAAAGACTGCAACAGTTCGATAACACTTAACAATAAATAGAAAGTTAAGGTTGTGACAAATGCACTTTGTATGAACATTTATTCAGTAAAAATTCTCATCAACATAGTTTTTTGAAAGTTCCACAAATCAGGTTTTCTCCATATAGCAGAATTATTTGACAGAATATGATTATTGCCACACGTGAAACCCTACGGGTTTAAATACCCCAACAAAGAAAGCTGAAGTGTGGCAAAAAAGCATTAAAAAAATGCAAAAGCCTTGTTGGGAAAACAATATATTTTTATGTAGTTTTTTCACACAAAGACATCCACTGACTTTTCCAACAGGTCAAAACTGACCTCTTGCACTCTTAGAAGCTGTTACGACCCATGTCCATGGTGACCCAACATAAGAGTAGAAATATCCCTGACAGTTGTTGAAAACACAGGCATAAAGACTTCCTGCTGTCTACAGTTACAAAGATTTTCACATTCCAATGTTTCTATTGCAGGACTCCGATGATATCATGGTGGTGGTTCTCCATAAGGAGGTGGGCGTAGGACTAGGCTTCAGCATTGCCGGAGGTGTGGACCAGAACAAGCCAATCACTGTGAGGAAATATCATTCACTGTTTTTGTTTGAGATGATTATTTCAAGGCTTTTGTTATCTTAGTTTCCTAGATTGCATCTTGTCCACTTCCCCTCAGGTCCATAAAGTGTTTCACTCAGGTGTTGCAGCTCAGGAGGGCTCCATAAAGGCAGGGGACCAGGTTTTATCTATAAACGGCAGTGCACTGCAAGGCAGCGCCCACTGGGAGGCTCACCGGGTCCTGAGAAGGGCAAAGGCGCGGGAGATGGGAGTGGTAGTTCTCAGACGAGATGATGTTCCCAGTCTGTTTAAAAGAGAGTGTAAAGGAAATCTGAAGGAGCCAAAACAGATGCAGTCTGATACAGGTGGGCGGTGATGTTTTTCCACTGACCCAAGAGGGAAGTATTCTGAATGAAACATGTCTGTGGTTTCAGGTCAGTGTGTGCGCGTTCAGCTGCAGAAGAACAGCAGACATTTGGGCTTCAGCCTGGAGGGAGGGGCAGACTCTAGTGGGGGAAACCAACCCCTCACAGTGCAGAAGATCTTCATGGGTGAGACATGGAACTTTACTTTGTTTAGATTGAAATATTCATATAAAAAGACCCACAAGAAAGTGTGCTGTTGTATAATGAGGGACACAATTGTAATGTAACTTCAAAACACAAACTCACACCTCACATACTATACTGGATGTTTTTTTTTTTTTTTTTTTCTTTAAATAAAAATCAAATGTTTATTTATTAAGCATAGTGGGTGTGTATAAAAAGCATGACAAATGTCTACACAATACAAAGTTTCTGAAGCATGTCTCACATTCATTGCATTGTGAATTTCAGCTTCAGATATAAAATGCACCAACCAATCCATACAAAAACTATTTTATTATCATTACCATATAATGATTAGTGCATACTTGGTTTTATTTTCTACATTTTTTATATTATTTCCTATTCAATTCATAATTATGCAAATTTTATCTAATATTTTTTCCTCCAGAAAATCTTATTGTGTTTTAATTGACTATATTTACGGTAGGTTTTGTTTTACTTTTATCTGCATAATTTACTGTATTTACTGTTTACAGAGTTCCATCTCAGCTTAATTTTTTTGTTGTTTGGGTTTTTTTTTTTTACCTGACAGTTTTTTTAAATTTCTTTAGTCATTCTTAAACATTTTGAATTTTTAGACTTTTTGAATTCGTATTTTGATTGATGAGGGTTTCATTCTTGACTTTTGTCCCTGCTGCCACTTTTTGTCATATGTTTACCATTTGTGTTGTCTACGTACAAACTGAATTCACTGAAAGGCTATGACAAAAGTTACCTTGACTTTAAAGATTGACCTGAAATACAGAACATGAGTAAAGTAATGTTTGGTGGCAGAATAGGGGAGTTCATTGAACATTGTCACATTTTTCTAATAAGATAAATAAATAGCTGATGAGTACAGAATGCACACACGGCATATAATGGTTTATGGCATTTTTCAGTTTATTTGTGTTCCAGGACTGACCTTGAAATCTCAGCTAATATTTTAAACTTCCCTCTTATTAAACCCTTTAGGAGGTCCAACCAACGAAGTGTTTATTGGTGATGAGATTGTGGAGATTCAGGGTGTAAGCATGGTGGGGATGAGACGTCTGGAAGCCTGGACGTTGATCAGGACACTTCCTCTAGGACCGGTGGATGTTGTGCTTCGTCGCCCTCAAAAGTGTCCGAAAACCTGAGCTTCTTGAAAGCAGCTCATAGAGATGGAGAACAACTAAATGCCGTCCTAATGTGAAGAAATGACTTTGTACAGGATTAAGATGGTACAGGAGATGTTTGAACGAGTTAATTGTTGATACAAAGAAGAAGAAAAATAAGCACCTGATCAAATGTATTTTTGCACTTATTTTTTTTTATTATTACGTCTACCTCAGGGAAAATTATATATTTTTTTTTTTTATAAGCTAAGTTTACCGGTGGCTTGAACCAACAGCATTAGGACAAATAGCTTGGTCATTCAAAATATATACACATACCCAGTGTACATGCTGTAAATAAAATTTGCATGAACAGATTTTTTTTTTTAAATTGTTTTTAATATATTCTTAACACATTTATATTTTGTGTATTACTCTTCATTCCAGCAGGGACAAAATTATTTGTCTTTTTGTCTGAAACATCTTAAATGTAACACTCTTAAGATCCTGATACGTAAAAAACAACTTTGTTGAGGTTTGTCAAATGCAAGAATCTAAACGTAATTTCCTCTCAAACAATGGTGATATTTTGCCTCAAAGGCAACTTTAGTTGAGTTAATGACTCACTGATGCGTATTGCTATTATTAACTTTCACTAAACAACAAATGCTACAGGATGACAAGTGAAGAAGCCTCGTCTTGAATAAGCAGAACATGCACGTTCTGTTTCCTAGGTTGTAGCATGTCGCAGCTTTTCATCTTATCTGATTATGAAAATTATCTGAGAAATTTACCACCTTGCCTCTTCCTTTTGTTCTAGAGTCCAAAAAAGTATGTAATTGGATTACATAACACATGCACGAAAAGTCCAGAGTTCAGCAACAGGGTTGTGGTTAATGGTGTCCTGATGGTCAAAAAGACTTCTTCCATCTAAAGGATATTTATTTTGTGTTTAAATCCAGGTCTTATTGAAACAATGGTGGACATTTCTTAGTAATGACCAGTGATGTCAATAACATCAACAGGACTGAACATGGAGTGGTCTTTGTGAGGAATTTACATGTTCTCCTCGAGTTTGCAGGCATTTCACAGACTAATCTAAAATCTTACCAAAAACAACTATATCAGGTTAATGAGTGTTAAATTCTCTGGAGCAGGGAATAGGTGCCATGTGACAATAATGTCTGTGAGTACAAGTGATTTATGATCCTCTGGATACTAATTAATGTTGATAAATAAGAATCAGAAAAAACTGTATTCATCCTCTCAATAAGAAACCATAACTATACAGTTAAACTCACAATAATCGTTCTTTGTTTTGTTTCTATTTCTAGGACTTAATGTTCACATGTGATGAAGTACAAATAAAACACTAACAGATGGCATGATGATAATAATTTATGTCAACAACTAAACCTGTCAGAGGCCATAAAGGCATAACCTATAGGTGTACACTGAGAAAAACGGATGCAATCTAATTATTTAACAAGTTTGTGGTCGGCACTAAACACTTAAAACGTCTCCTATTCTACAGCTTCAAGGCTCAATTATTCTCCACATCTTCATTACACTCTGTTATCACTGTCAACACATAATCTGACAGTTTATGGCCTCTGACCATCCAAGCAACCTATGACACTCTTGATACCAACATGAGTAAATGTTGGTATCAAGTAAATGAGTAATAGTGTTTGTCTACATAAGGGGAAGCGGGAACGCATGCAGATGCTCAGCTGGAAACTGAGCAGTAGTGACACTTCCAGTGTTTCTGTTGCATTCCTGAAAGAAGCGGATGTGATGCTACTACAGTCATGATGAAACTACAGATACTCAGAGTAAGAAATGCTCTGGTTCGTGAGTGTATGGCTGAGTTTTTGGGAACTTTCATCTTACTGGTAAGTGACCCTGTCTACCAATTTAATCAGAAAGATCCCTTTCAAAATAAGAGTTTACATACAAGGTAAAATCAATAAAAAGTAAATTTATATCAAGATAACCTCCTCAATGTTGCATTTTTTCACTATTTATTTAAAACTATACTTTATAAAATCACTTGCATTAAAAACATAATTCAATTTTTTTCTGCAAAAAAAACACTAAAATGGGTTCATTTTTATGAAGAGCATCGCATATAACATATACATACCGTATATGTTAGCGTTGTTGTTTTTTTTGTACAAAAGAAGCACAGAAATGACATCATTCAAGCAGTGACAACATTTTCCATGTGAAATAGTACTTAAAATTTTTTTAATGCAATATTCATAGATCTGAACATTTTGTTCTACCTAATCATGTGTGTGCTTTCATATGAAAAAAAAAAACAGTGCAGTTTCAAGACAATGTTTTTATTACCAATGAAATGTCAGCCACAATAAAGATACCTTTTATCAAGTAATGTATTTTACAAGAGCCGCAACTGATAAGAGATATTTTGGTGGAACAGCACCCCATTAGCATCACATGTTTTATTCTAACAAAAATAAAAACTAACAAAGCACTAAAATACATTTAAAAAAAAGAATGCAAACTACAAACAATCAGCAGGAACACAAGAACATGAAGACAATGCATAAACTAGTGAGGGAGGATTATCACAAACCATGAAAATAAAAGACTATGACAGGTGTGAGCCATGATTTATGAATGAATCAATAAAAAAATAATTAAATGCATTGAATGACTTTTTTTTTTTATAATGATCTATATATTTAAACCTCTACCTCATAATGGCTAGTGTTTTTTATGGTCTGCTGTTTGCACAGCCTCCTGACTTTGCCCTACCATGCTTGTGTCTATCATGAAGCTCTTTGGCTGTGCTGCTGCGGCGCAGGTGAAAACCAGCAGAGAAGCTAAAGGCCAGTTTCTGTCTGTCAACATGTCCTTCTCTGTGGGCGTCATGACAGCCATGTACCTCACCAAAGGCATCACAGGTAAATCAGACACGAAGGGCCATAGAAACCATGATTCAAGGCTCAGATTCTGATTACGGTTGCCTCAAAGGATATCATTTTAACTTCTAAATCATTCTAACAATTAAACACTCAATATTACAAATTTTAAAGTCTTGGCTTATGTTTCTTTAAAGGAAAAAAAAAACGTTTAAGGAATAAATTCATTAATTTTATAATTTAAAGAGGGTATAGAACAGGGCTGTCAAACTCATTTTAGTTCAGGGCCAGTTTGTTCTTAAGTGTGCAGTAGATTATAGATGGGGGAAAAGGAACAATTTTAACATCAGTACAATTCACTTAATAAAATATTGACTTTTGTTCCCAATTTTTTGTGTAAATTTGGCGAATTTTGTGTAATTGTTTGCGAGAAATTGCAAGATTTGTGGAAAAATTGATCTGCAATTAAAAAATACCATATATCCCATATAATATAAACAAAATTAAAATGCAAGCCATTGAATTGGTAATTTTCAGATACCTATGTGGATTATTTGGTAATTTACACAATAATTTCAGTTTTCTCTGTCATTTTCACTTTCACCTGCGGGCTGATTTAGCCGCTGGGCTTTGAGTTTGATATTTGTGGTATAGAAGATTTAATGAATTTATATCTGATTTTTTAGTTTTCTTTAACTTACTGTTGCTTTGGCTCTCACACACAAAAAGTTGTATCCAATCTCATGTAGCACCATGAATATGGTTATTATTAGGATTCTAAATCATGAATGGATTATTTGAATGAATCAAATGGATTCATGATCCAAGATCACTTTTTAATCTATTGTCTAGTATAAACACTGTCATAAATTATGACAAACTATAAAACACTTGAAAAAAATCTCGCCTTTGTTTTTAAAAATTTGAATTCTTGTTTATTTATTTGCTCTAATTCACCCTATTATCTCTCTGTTCTGCCTGCAGGAGCACATCTGAACCCTGCAGTGACTCTGAGTTTCTGCGTTCTGGGGAAGGTTCCTTGGGGACGGCTGGTTCCTTACAGCCTCTCTCAGCTTCTTGGAGCTTATTTGGCATCAGGGCTTGTATATCTGATTTATTATGGTTTGTCTCTCTATTTTTCTTTACATTTATTCCCTATATATTTGTATGCATATGTCATTTTTGTTGATCAGTGAATGCACTTTATTTCTATCACAGATGCTATAATGGACTTCAGTGGAGGCGTGTTAACAGTGTACGGTCCAAATGAGACAGCATCTATATTTGCCACGTATCCCTCAGAGTTCCTATCTTTGGGCAGAAGTTTCCTCGACCAGGTGAGAATGAAAGTACCATACACTGTTAGATCAGGATGTTTTTTTTTTACTGTTTATTTCATAAAGACAAGCATTTGTTATGTGTGTCTGACCTTAGATAGTGGGCACAGCCATGCTGATGTTGTGCATCCTGGGTTTGGATGAGAAAAGGAACACCCCCGCTCCCTCTGGCCTGATTCCTCCCATTGTGGCAGTGATCGTCCTAGGGATCTCTATGTCCATGTCAGCCAACTGTGGTGCTGCCATTAACCCTGCTCGGGACCTCGGGCCTCGACTTTTCACTCTGACAGCAGGCTGGGGCACGGAGGTCTTTACGTAAGAGTCTTATCTATCAGTGACAACACACTTTACAATAGGCAAGCACATAAGAAGTAATTAAGATCCTGGATCTAAATCATTTTATATATATATATATATATATAAATATATAAATTTATGATCTGATCATCTAATGTTATCAGAGAAGTGTCAGGAAAACCAAAAGGAACATGTCAAAGATAAAGATTTGATAAGGCGGAATAGCACCCCATATACCTGAATAGGAAAAGTGACGTAAGAGTTTTCATTAATCTTTCACTTTTTATTCCTCCATACTGAAATAGTTCTTATAAGACACTGGAAACCTAAATAAGTTACCAAAACTCAATTGATCGCCTCATTTTTTTTTTCAAGTTGATTACCTTAAAAGGTTGGATGACAATCTACTTGTACTTTTTGCTAACAGTTAAATGAAAGTGCTCTATTAATTACATTTTTTTTTTTCCTCTAAATAATCCCTAATTGAAACAGCAGAAATAACAGAACTTTATCATTCTTAGCATGTAATTCTTATTGTATTAAGTTGTGTTTTTAAGTTATGCTTATTTATAAACAAGAATAGTTCAATTTACTCAAACATTATTAGTTAAAGTTAATCAACTTGACATAATTAAGCGAGTCGAACTTTTTCTTGACTTTGAGTGTAAACTACTTACGGTTTTTCTCAGTCACTGTGGTGCTTTTCTCACGTCACTATTAACGTCTGCACAGCAGTTAGTGCATTTCTCAAAACAATTAGTGCAAACTGCAAAACCTAGTGGATAACCTGCAAAAGCGCGTCACTTGCTCAAAAGCAAGTATTCATGTCAGTGAATCTGCCAGTTTCACCATAATGAGAAGTCTTGACACCATCGTTTATGAACAAGGTAGTAAAATGGCTTTGTCATGTTTTCATTATGACAGTTTATTCTCTCAGTGTTTTCCAATGCAAAGAAAAAGGTCAGAACTCAGTGACACTACCTGAGAATGCTCCAGACAGCACTATACGCTACTTGTACAGTCATTTGAGAACTACAGTAAAGTTACACATTGCTGTTGTTAGGGGAGTAAGTCAGTACAAGACACTGAATACGTACGTTTCACATTTTTACTGTATACGATCTTTGCAATTCTACTGCATTGTGCCAAAAAAATACACTACAGTCACTTATTTAGGACAAACATAAGAAACATCCTTTTGGTAGAGCTGTGCACAAATGTGAACAATACACTGTAACAGTACATATTGTAACTGAACATAGGTAATTCATTCTGGCACATCCAGATGTTCCTGTCTGTCTAACCACATATTTTCATCCACATCACAACACATATCATCTTTTGTTCAATTTAGGAGACATTTCAAGGAAAAAAAATTATATATATATAAAAAAAGGTATAAAATGTGCTTGGCAGAATTTAATAACTAGTTTTGTATGTTATGACTCAAGGAATGAAATGAAGACTATTAGTTTTAATGGGAACAACTATTCATCATCTATAAGTATAGTTCATTTTGACATGATAATGTTATAAAACAGCAGATAATTGTATTAAAGAAACATGTCCGAAAGCATCTATGTATAATTTGTTTAGAGGAAGGAGAAATTGCTACTATGATGTGCACAAATGACTAAATGTTGTAAAGGTTGTACTAATAGTTATGAGAATTTTTATTCTGATCTGAGAAAAGCACCAAAGTGACTGAGAAAAACTGTAATCCATTTAATTACTTTGAATGTTCAGGTTTACATTGAACCTTTGGAACTTATCAGAAAATGTAAAAATAATCAATCATTGAGCATAATGTTTTATGCAGACGTTAAATAGAACATCTCCCAGCTGAAGGATCAAATAAAGGTTTTTGGGGTTTTTCAATTTGGAAAAATGCTTCTTTGAATTTAGCTTTGATTGCAAGTTTTTTCTCTCATCAAACTTTCCCTTTTCTCCTTTTTTAGGTGTTACAACTACTGGTTTTGGGTTCCTATTGTCGCCCCGCCTATCGGTGGCGTTTTGGGTTCCCTCATGTATTTGACCTTCATCCATTGGCAGCTGCCGGACCCAGATGAATCTGATAATATCTCCAACATTTCCATCATGAACGACAAACTCAAGCACTCAGATGCCTCATGGGAAAAAGGGCAAGAACTGAAGACGGCAAAGTTCTAGATGTTACAGCATGATTGTTATTCTGTGTCACATCAGTCATGTCATATGAAGTGTTTTGGAAGCACCAGCTTTTTCACATCATCCTCTAATAGAAACATGACAGCATTATTATTATTATTATTATTATTGTTATTATTTATTAATATTTGAAGCTGTTTATTGCATACATACAGACCCTTTCCAAAAAATTAGAATATCATGGAAAAGTTGTTTAATTTCCATAATTCCATTCAAAAAGTTAAACTTTCATAAGATTATAGATTCAGGGCCCACACGTTAAACGATTTCAAGTATTTATTTGAACTGAAGCTGCTTGAGGTCCAGTGTGAGATATCCAAGGTCAGTCATGATTTAGTGTGCAATGTTCTGTTCTGTTCCTCACCCGTCTTCCTCCAAACCCTTGGACCTTGATTCCCGAATGAAAGGCACACTTTACTTTCATCAGAAAAGTGGATCTTGGACCACTGGCCAAACGTCCAGTTCTTCTTCTCCTCAATTTTTTTCTGCAAAAACTGAGAAGTAAATGGTGATTTCTTTACACTATTCTAATTTTGAAATCCTGTTTTCGTGGGTTTTATGAGCTGGATAAATACCTGAAATTGTTTGAATTGTGGGCCCTGAATCTATAATCTATGAAAGTTTAACTTTTTGAATGGAATTATGGAAATTTAAACATCTTTTCCATAATATTCCAATTTTTTGGAAAGGGTCTGTAGATTGAACAATGTGAATGAGAAAAACTCTTATCTAAGTTTTTCATAATTGATCACTATTTTGAGAAAAACTTAATATCTGGTAGGAATATCCATCATTATAACACACATCCTGCCCTTAAAGCAGTGAAACTATCAGACTGTACTGTCTCCTCCATTTAACTGTAATACTGTGTTGTTTTTTTTACAGTTTTTATTACAAAACTAAAATCTTTACTCAAACCAATAGTGATGGAAACCTGATTCTGTTTTGTTGTATTTATGCTCAATCCTTTTTGTATTTTTGTGTTGTTAACACTCTGATTCATGGATCAATCCAGTGATGCTCTTTTTCTTTCCTTGCCTTGTTCCACATGCTGTCGCAGGTCAACACTACATGAAGTGTAATCTTTTTATGACAGCTATGCATGTTCTATTATTGCAATGAAACAAAATGACCTAGAGATTCTTAGAAACTATCATCAGATAGGGTTAGGATAGGGTTGTAAGATTCTCCTCCTCACTTCGTTTAACTGCTCCACTATCTTAAGTTCATCTGTTGACACTCAACCTGCTGATTGTATAAGCTGATCACGTGCTGTAAACATAAAGATGCATGTCATAATAAAGATAAAAAAAACTATTTTTACTTAAGTGGACTGTCAGTGCAGTGTGGACATGGTCCCACTTCACACGTGACTGTAATTCATGTTTGGTCTTTTATTGTTTTATTGTTGAAACTGGGCCCTACATGTGTATGAGTTTGAAATTGAAAAAGCATAAATAAAAACACAATTTGCGTAACAATGCGTGTACAGTATAAGTATTTGATCATGTTTTGCTTTTAATACTGTACATGACATTGATATATCATATCCATAATAGCCATAGGGATGAATGATCTAGTTTAGAAGTTTCAGCCCCATATTTTAATTATGAAGAGCAATGGATCAGGTTACAGTTTTTTTCAGTCACTTTGGTGCTTTTCTCACGTCACTATTAACGTTTGCACAGCAGTTAGTGCATTTCTCAAAACAATTAGTGCAAACTGCAAAACCTAGTGGATAACCTGCAAAAGCGCATCACTTGCTCAAAAGCAAGTATTCATGTCAATGAATCTGCCAGTTTCATCATAATGAGAAGTCTTGAAACCATTGTTTATGAACAAGGTAGTAAAATGGCTTTGTCATGTTTTCATTATGACAGTTTATTCTCTCAGTGTTTTCCAATGCAAAGAAAAAGGTCAGAGCTCAGTGACACTACCTGAGAATGCTCCAGACAGCACTATACGCTACTTGTACAGTCATTTGAGAACTACAGTAAAGTTACACATTGCTGTAGTTAGGGGAGTAAGTCAGTACAAGACACTGAATACGTACGTTTCACATTTTTACTGTATACGATCTTTGCAATTGTAAAGCATTGTGCCAAAGAAAAATACATTACAGTCACTTACAGTTTTTCTCAGTCACTTTGGTGCTTTTCTCAGATCAGAATGAAAATTCTCATAACTATTAGTTCAACCTAATGCACATACTTAAACAGGGTTAAGAAAGCAGTAAGGCACAAGAAAAGACAAAAAACTAAAATCTTCAAAAATCAAAAGTAAGGCTATAGCAAGGCATATTTTTTCAAAAATTTAAAAAAAACAAAAAATTGAGTTAGGACCATCATTAGACCCTAAAAACTATTGCAATTTTAATGCACATACTTAAACAGGGCTAAGAAAGCAGTAAGGCACAAAAAATGACAAAAAAACTAAAATCTTCAAAAATGAAAAGTAAGGCTATAGCAAGGCATTTTTTTCGAAAATTTCAAAGAAAAAAAAAAATTGAGTTAGGACCATCATTAGACCCTAAAAACTACTGCAAATATAATGCACATACTTAAACAGGGCTAAGAAAGCAGTAAGGCACAAAAAATGACAAAAAACTAAAATCTTCAAAAATCAAAAGTAAGGCTATAGCAAGGCATTTTTTTCAAAAATTTCAAAAGAAAAAAAAAAATTGAGTTTGGACCATCATTCGACCCTAAAAACTACTGCAATTTTAATGCACATACTTAAACAGGGCTAAGAAAGCAGTAAGGCACAAAAAATGACAAAAAACTAAAATCTTCCAAAATCAAAAGTAAGGCTACAGCAAGGCAATTTTTTTCAAAAATTTCAAAAAAAAAAAATTTGAGTTAGGACCATCATTAGACCCTAATAACTACCGCAATTATAATGCACATACTTAAACAGGGCTAAGAAAGCAGTAAGGCACAAAAAATGACAAAAAACTAAAATCTTCAAAAATCAAAAGTAAGGCTATAGCAAGGCATTTTTTTTCAAAAATTAAAAAAAAAAAAAAATTGAGTTAGGACTATCATTAGACCCTAATAACTACTGCAAATATATTGCATATACTTAAACAGGGCTAAGAAAGCAGTAAGGCACAAAAAATGACAAAAAACTAAAATCTTCAAAAATCAAAAGTAAGGCTATAGCAAGGCATTTTTTTCAAAAATTAAAAAAAAAAAAAAATTGAGTTAGGACCATCATTAGACCCTAAAAACTACTGCAATTTTAATGCACATACTTAAACAGGGCTAAGAAAGCAGTAAGGCACAAAAAATGACAAAAAACTAAAATCTTCAAAAATCAAAAGTAAGGCTATAGCAAGGCATTTTTTTTGAAAAATTTCAAAAAAAAAAAAATTGAGTTAGGACCATCATTAGACTCTAAAAACTACTGCAATTTTAATGCACATACTTAAACAGGGCTAAGAAAGCAGTAAGGCACAAAAAATGACAAAAAACTAAAATCTTCAAAAATCAAAAGTAAGGCTATAGCAAGGCATTTTTTTTCAAAATCTTAAAAAAAAAAAATTTGAGTTAGGACCATCATTAGACCCTAAAAACTACTGCAATTATAATGCACATACTTAAACAGGGCTAAGAAAGCAGTAAGGCACAAAAAATGACAAAAAACTAAAATCTTCAAAAATCAAAAGTAAGGCTATAGGAAGGCATTTTTTTTTCAAAAATTAAAAAAAAAAAAAAAAATTGAGTTAGGACCATCATTAGACCCTAAAAACTACTGCAATTTTAATGCACATACTTAAACAGGGCTAAGAAAGCAGTAAGGCACAAAAAATGACAAAAAACTAAAATCTTCAAAAATCAAAAGTAAGGCTATAGCAAGGCATTTTTTTTCAAAAATTTCAAAAAAACAAAAAATTGAGTTAGGACCATCATTAGACCCTAAAAACTACTGCAATTATAACGCAGAGGGCTAAGAAAGCAGTAAGGCACAAAAAATGACAAAAAAACTAAAATCTTCAAAAATGAAAAGTAAGGCTATAGCAAGGCATTTTTTTTCAAAAATTTAAAAAAAAAAAAAATTGAGTTAGGACCATCATTAGACCCTAAAAACTACTGCAAATATAATGCATATACTTAAACAGGGCTAAGAAAGCAGTAAGGCACAAAAAATGACAAAAAACTAAAATCTTCAAAAATCAAAAGTAAGGCTATAGCAAGGCATTTTTTTCGAAAATTTCAAAAAAAAAAAAAAATTGAGTTAGGACCATCATTAGACCCTAAAAACTACTGCAAATATAATGCACATACTTAAACAGGGCTAAGAAAGCAGTAAGGCACAAAAAATGACAAAAAACTAAAATCTTCAAAAATCAAAAGTAAGGCTATAGCAAGGCATTTTTTTCAAAAATTTCAAAAGAAAAAAAAAATTGAGTTTGGACCATCATTCGACCCTAAAAACTACTGCAATTTTAATGCACATACTTAAACAGGGCTAAGAAAGCAGTAAGGCACAAAAAATGACAAAAAACTAAAATCTTCCAAAATCAAAAGTAAGGCTACAGCAAGGCAATTTTTTCAAAAATTTCAAAAAAAAAAAATTTGAGTTAGGACCATCATTAGACCCTAATAACTACCGCAATTATAATGCACATACTTAAACAGGGCTAAGAAAGCAGTAAGGCACAAAAAATGACAAAAAACTAAAATCTTCAAAAATCAAAAGTAAGGCTATAGCAAGGCATTTTTTTCAAAAATTAAAAAAAAAAAAAAATTGAGTTAGGACTATCATTAGACCCTAATAACTACTGCAAATATATTGCATATACTTAAACAGGGCTAAGAAAGCAGTAAGGCACAAAAAATGACAAAAAACTAAAATCTTCAAAAATCAAAAGTAAGGCTATAGCAAGGCATTTTTTTTCAAAAATTTCAAAAAAAAAAAAAAATTGAGTTAGGACCATCATTAGACCCTAAAAACTACTGCAATTTTAATGCACATACTTAAACAGGGCTAAGAAAGCAGTAAGGCACAAAAAATGACAAAAAACTAATATCTTCAAAAATCAAAAGTAAGGCTATAGCAAGGCATTTTTTTTCAAAAATTAAAAAAAAAAAAAAATTGAGTTAGGACCATCATTAGACCCTAAAAACTACTGCAATTTTAATGCACATACTTAAACAGGGCCAAGAAAGCAGTAAGGCACAAAAATGACAAAAAACTAAAATCTTCAAAAATCAAAAGTAAGGCTATAGCAAGGCATTTTTTTTGAAAAATTTCAAAAAAAAAAAAATTGAGTTAGGACCATCATTAGACTCTAAAAACTACTGCAATTTTAATGCACATACTTAAACAGGGCTAAGAAAGCAGTAAGGCACAAAAAATGACAAAAAACTAAAATCTTCAAAAATCAAAAGTAAGGCTATAGCAAGGCATTTTTTTTCAAAATCTTAAAAAAAAAAAAAATTGAGTTAGGACCATCATTAGACCCTAAAAACTACTGCAATTATAATGCACATACTTAAACAGGGCTAAGAAAGCAGTAAGGCACAAAAAATGACAAAAAACTAAAATCTTCAAAAATCAAAAGTAAGGCTATAGGAAGGCATTTTTTTTTCAAAAATTAAAAAAAAAAAAAAAAAATTGAGTTAGGACCATCATTAGACCCTAAAAACTACTGCAATTTTAATGCACATACTTAAACAGGGCTAAGAAAGCAGTAAGGCACAAAAAATGACAAAAAACTAAAATCTTCAAAAATCAAAAGTAAGGCTATAGCAAGGCATTTTTTTTCAAAAATTTCAAAAAAAAAAAAAATCTTAGTTAGGACCATCATTAGACCCTAATAACTACTGCAATTTTAATGCACATACTTAAACAGGGCTAAGAAAGCAGTAAGGCACAAAAAATGACAAAAAACTAAAATCTTCAAAAATCAAAAGTAAGGCTATAGCAAGGCATTTTTTTTCAAAAATTTCAAAAAAAAAAAAAATCTGAGTTAGGACCATCATTAGACCCTAAAAACTACTGCAATTATAACGCACATACTTAAACAGGGCTAAGAAAGCGGTAAAGCACAAAAAATGACAAAAAACTAAAATCTTCAAAAATCAAAAGTAAGGCTATAGCAAGGCATTTTTTTTCAAAAATTTCAAAAAAAAAAAATTGAGTTAGGACCATCAGTTAGCACACAACATTTAGTCATTTGTGTACATCATAGTAGCAAATTGCAAATGCTTTTGGACATGTATCAGTTGCTTTAATACAATTATCTGCTGTTCTATAACATTATCATTTGCTTATGTCATGTCAGTCAAAATTAACTACTGTATATTTATGAATGCTGAATAGTCGTTCCCAATAAAAACTAATAGTCTTCATTTCATTGCTTAAGTCATTACATGCAAAATTGTTCAACGAGTTATCAAATTCTGCCAAGCAAATTTTATACCTTACTTTATCATTTTTTCCTGGAAATGTCTCCTAAATTGAACAAAAGATGATGTCTGTTGTGATGTAGATGAAAATATGAGGTTAGACACACAGGAACGTCTGGATGTGCCAGAATGATTCACCCATGTTCAGTTACAATATGTATTGTTACAGTGTATTGTTCACATTTGTGCACAGCTCTATAGATAGATAGATAGATAGATAGATAGATAGATAGATAGATAGATAGATAGATAGATAGATAGATAGATATAGAGCTTTATTTCAGACAGGGTCCATAAAAACCCTTCAAACAAACGCAAAAACACATAAAAACGTCTAACAGTCAAATTTTAAAGAGCACTATTATACAAGTGCTGTATTGCATTTGAAGACTTTTTTTCTGTAATTGAAAATGTTTTTTTTTTTTATTGAATTAAACATTTTTTTGATTGAAAAATAAAGACAAATCTACCTTCATGCAAATCTACTTGTAAAAACGCCTACAGAGCAGTAGGGGGCGGTGTGACACACCATATAAAAACAATTAGTGCTAAATTAAACAGCAAAAAGAAGTTTAAAAAAAAAAAAGGAAGGAAAAAAGAAGAAAAAATACAAATTCAACTGTTAAATGTTAAGTCTTTAATGTTCTATACGCAGGTCACAGTGAAACAGAGATATCAGCACGTGATATCATGTCTGTTTGAAGCCCATGAGGTGATGGAGTTTCCTCCTCCTCCTCCTCCTCCTCCTCCTCCTCCTCATCATCATCATCATCATCATCATCATCACATCCCGCCCTCCTTCATCCTCTCCTCCTCTGTTTAAAGTGAAGCCTCAAACCTCAGCAGCTGCAGCAGGAACATCTGCTCCACTAACACCTAAACACGACCTCAGAAGGTAAGATCAGCATGTTTAATCTTTCATTCTAGCATGTCTTTGGCTTTACCAGACTTTGGTAGAACTTTTAGTGATTTTTTTGGCCCTAAAGTCGGTCCTTCTGTCCAACAAAACACACAACAGAGCAAAATTAACAATGTTTGGAGCTCGAGGTGTCAAACATGACTTTAAAGTGATTTAAGAGACATTTGAGAGTGGATAATAATAATAATAATAATAATAATAATAATAATAATAATAATAATAATAATAATAATAATAATAATAATAATAATAATACTGCAGTGTTTTTCAACCTTGGGGTCGCCAAAAATGTCTAGTAATTGTTAAAAGAAAAAAAAGAAAAATGAGTAAAAACGTATTTCCTATTTTGAAATGTATTTTGAATTACATTTATTTTTTACAACTGTATTACCCAGAAAACCTGAAAACAGGAACAAGTGGGTCTGAAAATGGATGGATGGACAACTGTATTATATACTTAAACTATAACTAGAACTATAAATCTAGTTCAAATAAAATGCAGTATAAAAATATTTTGTCATTTTGTGCACTCATCCTGACTACTTCGTATTCATAACACACTTGAATAAACATGATCAAAAACGAATTCTAGAAAAAAAAAATGTGTCTGGGGTCGCCGGACATTTGTGATATCAAAATGGGGTCACGTTTTAAGTACATATTTTTGGTGCTACATATGCAATATAATGAGAAAAAAAACCATGAATGTTGGCAAGAGCAATATATCGTGCATTTTTTAATGTTCTTTGTTCTGCCAATGTCTATCTTATCAATTACTTTTTTTTTTCCTGCTACTATTTTCAGTAGTTTGTCTAGACCTACTGTATGTAAATTGAAATGTCATTTAACATCTTGATAATCTGCGTGGCTCTGGTTCTGTTGGCTCTTGTTCATGTCACAGATTGAGCATCTGAAGGAACGATGGATGTGAGAACATGAGAAGATGAGACATAGAAGGTAGAACCAAGAGATGGTTGACAGTCTGTAGTAAATCAAGAGTATGGAAAAACTGGTATGAAGGTGAACCTGGAAACAATATCTGTCTAGGTCAGCTCTTTTTCTAGAATATTGATTGGATACTTACTGCTTTTGGTCCCAGTGTGCCATATACCTGATTTGAGGAGAAGAGAATAGAGAAGAGAAGGGAACTGCTCAGTCTTAATCACTATTGACTGTCAGTGGATCTGCCTTAAAGCCACTCGTCGTCACACAGTGTGTTACAGAGAGACGGATGCAGCTCTCTGCTCAATGTCATTTCCTCATTAAGGCCTCGACGGAGCAGAAAGGCTCTGGTGTGCAGGTGTATACTGTACAGTATGTGTGTGTGTGTGTGTGCTCACTGATGTTCACTTTCTCTGTGACACATTTCTTTAAACACACTAGTCCTGTTTATGGTTGTTGGAGCTTACAGTGAAATATAAATAAATAAAAAGAAATCTTCATTTGAAACTGTGGAAGTCATGTTAAAATTCATATGGATGGATGGTTTATTTTACTCAGCATTGTATTTCTCAACTAACACAAACATGTTTCTTTTCCTCTTACAGATCGTCCCATGGGAAATAGCAAGAGGACACCGTCTGAGTGGAGATGTTTAGAAAAAAGCCTCCTCCAGGTCAGACTCTGATTATGAAGTACATGTTCATCAATGGGTGTTAAAATATATGACTATTTTTAATGTGGTTCATGAGGGTTTGTTACAGTCAAGACAAGGTCACTCTCTGGCTTTTAGGTTACTGCTCTTTTGTCTTGTCTTTGTGAGGGTTGGATATCTTCTGAATCTACATAATCTGTAGATCCTGCTCTGTTTGTGTGAATGTGAGCAACAGACTGCTGCACAATTTCCTACTGGGTCAAAAAAGTATTTATTTATCTATCGTCTATCTACATACGTACATTTTCATAGAACATGCATATGGCTTTTTTAAATCTCTATAAAAGCAAGGAATATTTGTCTGTCTGTCTGTCTGTCTATCTGTCTGTCTGTGTGTGTGTTCCTCAAATATCTCTGCGGATCAGGATCAGACTGGCCTGACAGTTTCAACATGGCTGCTGCTTGGTTCAAGGGTGCGCGACATCGGATTTGTTTGGACTGCAATGATACCATTCATAAATTATTTCATGAATGCCGCAACAGTCACGTGCGCATCAGAGCCAATCACTATAGAGCCCACCCCCACTCCCCACCTCCTGAGTCGACGGCGTACTTTCACATTAGTGGAATGGGGTTCAACTCCCTACAGTGTCCTCGCTAAAAGCCAAAATATATGAAAACACAATATTTATCACTCCACACCTTTCACAACAAACCTAAATGTCCCTGACGTCCCACCTTCAAACACAACTTCATTTGGCCGTCCATGAAAAAGCTACTTAATCTCCCCTTTTTCTATAGCAATAGATACATTCTACCGGAACTACACTAGTATATAGTATAATATACCAAAACAGAACATAATCCAAAATTATATTTGAGATTGAGAACACAATTTTGATAATGTATTTTAGTGGGAATGCAGTTGTGTGATGATGGGAAGGTTAAGGATAAAAGGTAATAGAATGAACACATGGAATGAACGTCCTTTATTTCTGAGCAATAATAATAAATATGATTTTATTTTTGAGACCCATAATGTTTCCAGTCATTCTGGCTTTGCAGAAACCTAAAGGGGATAAAGGTAAAGAAGCCAAACAAGAGGTAAACAATTCAGAATGTGGATGTACTTTAAAGTTTTCATCTTATTATTTACCTACCCTTTCATTCAGTGATCAAAAACGTCATCTCATCATCATGTGACTGAATTTTATGCAAAAAATGCATCATTTGGTAATGCCATAAATCTACCAAGTTATTCTACATTATTTAACCAAATGTTTAGTTGTTTTTTTTCATGCAGAAGACATAAGACTCAGTCAAAACAGCACTCTTTCTGTCAAATACATCAAGCAATCACCATCATCATATTACAGCAAAAGCCTGTTTACATGTAATAGGGTGACTATAAGTCCAGATTTACCCAGACGTGTCCTCTTTTCACGTCTTTTCCAGACCGTCCGGCCGGATTTTACAAACTCATCAAAATGGAAACAAAAGGGAATCACTCTGACCAGAACTCCGCTAATATTTGTTCTATTGCAGAAATTACAGCAGTTTCTGTAAGCTAAGGAGTTGTAATTACAGTGAAGTGGTTACACACAAGCAGAGAGAAGAGAGACTAAAGTCCAAGATGGATAGAATGACACCAACTACTGTTGGATTTAATTAAATAATCTCAGCAGGAAGATCCTCCTGGATGATAAAACCTCCATGGAAGTTCAGAGACGGACTTGAAAATGAAAGAGCCACTGGGAGAAACTTAGCCTTTAGGAAGTTAAGATACGTTGTCCATCATTTGGTCTACACCTCATCACCCTCATCACCTCCACAGACAACGGACACAATAAAGCTTGGTCAGCATGAGACCATGTGATGAAAACTTTCACAGTTATTTAATGAAGTGTATATTAATGATTATTTACTGTTCTGTAAGCCTTGAGTTTTTTTCGCCCCAAGTGACCTCCTTTTTGATCCCCCAATAATAACATCTCCAGTGTGACCTGAAGCAGTGCTTGGTTGTTTAATAATTGGTGTGCTGTGTACTGACAGTGTTGTCTCTGCGGCCTTAGACAATGATCAATCTCTGAGGCGCCAGCCAACGCTTGCACTGCTTTCCTTATTCCTTTAACCATCATAAAACAAATGATATGTGCACCTTCATTTCTTCTCCAGTCCATTAGTCTGTCACTGTGTCACTGGCGTTGTTTTTCCACCTAACCAGATCACTGCAGACGGATGCACACTTTTAGTGCGAGACTGCAGACGGCTCAGCTATCCTCTTTTGGTCAAATTGGATCAGCTGCTGTGAGCGATGATGTCCTTGTCCTCCACTCTGTCTGATTTGACTCTAGAGTTCTAGTGGTAACATTTCTCATCATTCTGGTGAGCAGGGTATTGTGTAGGGGTGTGCCTTGCCATGAATGTGAAGATACGATTCAAGATACCAAATGATACAATACACATTGAGATATATTGCAATATCAATAATTACAAAATTCCCTTCACAAGCGCAAAATGGTATGAAATACAATTTATTTCATTTTTTTTTAAACTTGCGAGAACAAGTAAATGGCAACTAAGTGTAATTCAAGTACAAATATCAAAAACAAGTGGCATGTTTATTAAAGTGTCACATAATATTTTTTTTTAAAAAACTTTTGCTTCTACAACAGATTCTGATTCTGTTAAGTTATTAAATTCTTTTTTTTTTTTTGAAGTAACCACATACATCTATAAAACTGCTCAGTATGTTTCATGAAAATAAAACTTCAAGCTACAATGCATTGAGGAGTGAGGTAGTTTAACAAGGTCTGATGTGGTTCACTGACACCTAGTGATCAGGCGTTTATGTGCTATGCACATATATATATATACTGTATATATATATATATATATATGTGCATAGCACATAAACGCCTGATCACTAGGGTATATATATGTAGATATATATATATATATTATATATATATATATATATATATATATATATATATATATATATATATATATATATATATATATATATATATATATATATATATATATATATATATATATATATCTATCTATATTATATCTACATATATATATGTATATACTGTATATATATGTGTGTGTGTGTGTGTGTGTGTTGGTGCTATTAAATAAATTTTTCATTGAAAAAACATGATTGAAAAAAATTATTTGGACAGTTTTTATATAGACACGATAATCTTGCGTTGAAATATTGATATATCGTCGTCACGATTTTTTTCTCTAGAGCTGTAATTTGTTGATTCTTATGCATCACAGGGAGGTGTTAAAGTATCAGCAAGTGAATTTTTATAAAACAACTGCTTTACTTTGATGTGTATCCATCCAGTATAGTCTGAGTTAAACCAATATGTATTTACTCGTGCACTTGTTTATGAGAACCATCTTCTCGTTTAAAGGTTTCCCAGTAATGGAGCTTTAAAGGTCTGTAGAGACCTGCTTCACATCGTCTGCATCCGTGCTGTCAATGCCCTTGAAGTTCTCAGAGACATCAAACACTTACTGAGCATTATGCTAAAGATGCTCACGCATTCAAACTGACTTAGCTGCAGCTTGCACAGCAGTGGCTATAGGACAAAGAGCAGGCTAGACACAGGAAAGCCTCAGTGCTGAGCGGCCAATTTCTGCTCTTCTTCATCAGACCTGGCAACATGTTACAGATATGTCAACAATGTTGGCACATGCCAAAAAAAACTATCGGATAGTTATTAGTGGGAAAAAGGTAATAAAAAAATCCATGAAAGTAGAAACTGAAGGGAAACTGTTCGACAGGCATGAGCAGAACAAGATATTTTATTCATTAGAGATGAGCAACTTTGATCACACCGGGGGCCACAATAATGTAATTATCTGATCCAAGGGCTATGTCACAACGTGTCTTTTTTGTAACCATCTTCTGTGTTTTTTGAGTAATTTTGTGTTGTTTTGTTGAGATTTTGTGTTTTTGGAGTAATTTCTGTGTATTTTCATTGTGATTTTCAATTTTTTTCTCATTTTGTGGGATTTTGAAGTCAATTTGTGTTTTTTCTTGTAATTTTCTGTTTTGGGAGTCATTTTTGTGTATTTTTGAAGTCGTTTGTAAATTTCTGTGTAATTTTTTGGTATTCTTGTAGTCCTCTTGTGTATTTTTGTCGCAATATTTGTCGCAAATTTTGTGTAATTTTGTGTGTTTTTGGTGTCATTTTGTGCGTTTACTTTTGGGGGTTGCACAAAGATATAGACCGAGGGCTGCATGTAGCTCCCGGGCCACCAGTCACCCATGTCTGATTTACAGTAAACAACTCTAATCAATAAACTGTGAGTTGGTTTCGTTTCATTGAGAAATATTCTTCTTTTAGAGATAAACATAAAAATAATCCATGTACTGTGGTGAAGATACCTTTATCACCTTGCAACGACTTTTCGAAAAATAGACAGTGTTTAGTTTGCAGTTTTTTCTCAGTTAGAGTCACACCCCTCAAGTTATATTTTTGCACTTTTCATAAGCAAAAGCAAATTGTGTGTTTACTGAAAAGACTAAATGTGCTGTTTCATCATTATTCCAGATCTCTGCCAAAACAAAACTTGCTCCTCACCTGACAAGTATGCGGAGCTTTAATGGGGTTCCTTTAAGTGCTCTGTGTTTGTTTAGTGAACACAACAGGGACGGTAGATGTAGGTTATGAGAAGTGTTTGGTGAGAGGACATCACAGAGCTGCACAAACACAGGAAAACCACAGTGTCTTTGTTTAGCTGGGTGATTATGTGGTAATGGCTTGTCCCTCCTTTTGGCGCCTCATTGCCTTTCTGTCATCAGCACAAAGTGCGTTAAGGTCTCTGTTGTGTCTTGGTATCAAACATGATTGTGATTTTTGGCGTGTGAGCGGTTTGGACCGTGCACTGCTTGGTGCTGTCATTTTCTCTTCAAACAGCCGACTCATGAATATTAGAGGTGACAGTGGGGACCTCCCAAACTACTTCAGCATAAATGGAAACCTGAAAACAGCTGGAGGATAGAAAGCAGAGTCAGGATGGGAAGCTACTGGAGCTTTACAACCACAGCAGTTGTGTGTTTTATGTAGTTTCACTCTCAGCTGTGTTGTCTGTTTTTTTTATGTGGTCTTCACTAATGACTCCCATTAATTCTACTTACACATACACATTAGCATGTTTACACACACGGTATAGTTGTGTGTGTCAGTCCCAGTTTATACATCCGCTCATTAACAATAGCAGAATCTGATTAAAGATCTGATGTAATTTGTAAACCTAATAGTTCCTTTGGGTTAATGTAAGACAGAATTATTATAGCCTGTCTTCTGTTTCTAATAAACAAACAGAGGAGTGGCTCTATTGGCCTTATTACCTCTACCAAGGAGGAATGTTATTTTCAATGGTGTTTATTTATTTATTTATTTATTTGTTTGTTTGTTAGCAGGATTACATCAAAAGTAATAAACCGATTTTAATTTTAACTAAAGGTAAACCTTACCTTTTACTTTGGAGGGAATCCTGATCAATTTACTGATTCTGGATCAGTTTAAAAAATCAAATAATCATTTTCTCATCAAATTTCAATAATTCATATCTTGGTTCATATTTGACCGATCTTTATAAAATCAGACTCAGTTATGACGGGTTGGTCATCTAGATCAAATTTGGATTGTCAATTTATTAAAGTAGGGGTGTCAAACTCATTTTAGTGTAAGGGCCACATACGACCTGACCAGAAAAATCCATGTTTTTGTGAAGGAAAAAGCACAAATTAAAACTAAATGCAACAAGTTTTCTCAAATGTAATTTGCCAGAATTTTGTGAGACAGGTTTTTAAAAAATAATTGTGATTTATTATTAATGTAAATAATATAGTACAGCAACCCCCATCATGTTATCTACAATTTATATGTTAATTTATAAAAAAGTCCTGTTTTTGCTTTCATTTTTACTTTGAAGAAAATCTTCCTTCGGGCCGGACTAGACGCTCTGGCGAGCCAAACCTGGTCTTCAGGCCTTGAGTTTGACATGTGTGTTTTAAAGTGTGAATGATCATGGTACCACGATCAGCATCACTGATCCAGATAACTATCGTGTTCATTCTTCACAGGTCTTAGAGAGCTCATACTTACAGCAGGAGTTCACCCCTCACTGTTTGGTGTTATCCACGTGGGTTTATCTTGTGCTTTGTGCTTTTTGTGCAGAGGAGGAGAGACGAGTGAGAGCCAATGACAGAGAATACAACGAAAGGTTTCAGTATGCAGTAAGACAGCCTCCTGTTGGACACAGATTCTCACATTAGGCCATGCCAAATAGGGTCTCATATTTTTTTTGTCATTTTTTTTGTCTTGTAGAGTAACTGCATCATGACATCCAAGTACAACATCATCACCTTTCTGCCCGTCAACCTGTTCGAGCAGTTCCAGGAGGTCGCTAACACCTACTTCCTGTTCCTGCTCATTCTGCAGGTGAGAGAGTTACTGTAGGTGGCGAAAGAGTTGAGAACAGGAAGGAGGAGGAGCAGAAACATGTGTGCACTTTATAAACAACTTCAGTTTTCTTGACAAGACATGTTTTGTTTTTCTTGTATTGTTGGAGTTTGGTCAAAACTCAGAAGTATAAGACTCATTTAACTTTGGGTCACTGTCCTTAATTCTGTTTTATAAAGAAGCAAATCCACAAACCAAGTTTGAGTTTATTTTATTTACAACAAGGACAATACATATTAATGAACATATATGTATGTAAATATGCAAGATTATAGCCAATGGCTAATTTCCATCTTTAGTCCCTTTGGCAGGTTGATGTCAACAATATAAGATAATAAAATCAATAAAACAACAGTAACAACAAGTAAAATCTTTTCTTAAAAAAAGAAATCTAATGAAAATTTGTAAAGTCTATTATTTATGTAATAGTATGGTCGGTATTTAAAATAAGTTGGGTTTTTTTGTTTGTTTTTTTTATAAGAAAACCCTTGCCCATGCTTAGTGGAAATTACAGTTTGTCTGTTTTATTAATATTTTTCATAAATTTACCCACAATGAATTTGGTGTTTTACTAGTTATTGTATATGTAAGGCTAACAATACCAACCATAAATACTTATAGCATACTAAATGCATTCAGCTGTCTGGAATATGGATATTTAAGCACCCTGACAACTGGCTGTTCTTCTGTCCTTAGTTAATACCTCAGATCTCCTCCCTCTCCTGGTTCACCACCATCGTGCCTTTAGCTTTGGTGCTGAGCATCACTGCAGTTAAAGACGCCACAGATGACTATGTGAGGAAGATAGATTATCTTCTCTCTGTTTCATTCATTCATTTCAAACATCAAAGCACGCTCTTCCTGATGTAGAGTAAAAAAGTAAATTGATGTACTTTACATTTATTTTTTTTCTGCAGTTTCGTCACAGAAGCGACAACCAAGTAAACAATCGCCGCTCTCAGGTCCTCATGCGTGGCTCGTAAGTCAACACACATGAGTATTTATATTTAAAAGTTGTATTTTCTAATAGTAAAATGAGAAATCTAAATATGTACTCTGTTTTACATGTTTTAATTGCAAATCTTTGCTCTGTGTTTCAATGTTGCAGGCTTCAGAATGAAAAGTGGATGAATGTTCGCGTGGGTGACATCATTAAGCTGGAAAATAACCAGTTTGTGGCAGTAAGTGCGTGTAATAATAAACCTACTAAAAAATTAGACTGATTGTATTAGTGCTACACAAATTGCCGATGTCCTCAATAAACCAAAACATAAGATGTCAAGAGTATAAATTTCAATATTATAGGTCAGACTACTGCTACTACTACTATTACTACTAATACTACTACTACTACTACTACTACTACTATACTACTACTACTACTACTACTGCTACTACTACTATTACTACTACTACTATACTACTACTACTACTACTACTACTACTACTACTACTACTACTACTACTACTGCTACTACTACTATTACTACTACTACTATACTACTACTACTACTACTACTGCTACTACTACTATTACTACTAATACTACTACTACTACTACTACTACTACTATACTACTACTACTACTACTGCTACTACTACTATTACTACTACTACTATACTACTACTACTACTACTACTACTACTACTACTATACTACTACTACTACTACTACTACTGCTACTACTACTATTACTACTACTACTATACTACTACTACTACTACTACTGCTACTACTACTATTACTACTACTACTATACTACTACTACTACTACTACTGCTACTACTACTATTACTACTACTACTACTACTGCTACTACTACTATTACTACTACTACTATACTACTACTACTACTACTACTACTACTACTGCTACTACTACTATTACTACTACTACTATTACTACTACTACTACTGCTACTACTACTATTACTACTACTACTATACTACTACTACTACTACTACTGCTACTACTACTAATACTACTACTACTATACTACTACTACTACTACTACTACTGCTACTACTACTATTACTACTACTACTACTATACTACTACTACTACTACTACAACTACTGCTACTACTATACTACTACTACTACTACTACTACTACTATACTACTACTACTACTACTACTACTGCTACTACTACTATTACTACTACTACTATACTACTACTACTACTACTACTGCTACTACTACTATTACTACTACTACTATACTACTACTACTACTACTACTACTACTACTACTGCTACTACTACTATTACTACTACTATACTACTACTACTACTACTACTACTACTACTACTGCTACTACTACTATTACTACTACTACTATACTACTACTACTACTACTACTACTACTACTACTACTACTACTACTACTACTGCTACTACTACTACTGCTACTATTACTATTACTACTACTACTATACTACTACTACTACTGCTACTACTACTACTACTACTACTATACTACTACTACTACTACTACTACTACTACTACTACTGCTACTACTACTATTACTACTACTACTATACTACTACTACTACTATTACTACTACTACTACTATATACTACTACTACTACTACTACTACTACTACTATTACTACTACTATATACTACTACTACTACTACTACTACTACTACTACTACTACTGCTACTACTACTATTACTACTATACTACTACTACTACTATTACCACTACTGCTACTATTACTATTACTACTACTACTATACTACTACTACTACTGCTACTACTACTATACTACTACTACTATACTACTACTACTACTACTACTACTACTACTACTACTACTACTACTACTACTACTACTGCTACTACTACTATTACTACTACTACTACTACTACTACTACTATTACTATACTACTACTACTACTACTACACTACTACTACTGCTACTATTACTATTACTACTATACTACTACTACTACTACTACTACTACTACTACTGCTACTACTACTATTACTACTACTACTATATACTACTACTACTATTACTACTACTGCTACTATTACTATTACTACTACTACTACTACTACTATACTACTACTACTAATACTATACTGCTACAGTACTACTACTACTATTACTACTACTACTACTACACCTATACTACTACTACTACTACTACTACTATTACTACTACTACTATACTACTACTATGCTACTACTATACTACTACTACTATACTACTACTACTACTACTACTGCTACTAGTATAATAATAATTATTATTATTATTATAGCATTTTATATATTATATATTTATCATAGACACTCAAAGCGCTTTACAGATTTAAGGCATTATTCTTTCACTCCACACTTAGTGGTGGTAAGCTACTATTGTAGACTCACATCATTCTGATGCAGAGGATATTTTGTCTTTTATCTAAAGGAAAGACCAGCAGAACTTAGACATTTCTGTTCTTTTTTAAAGCAGATAAACTAAAGATTTTTCTCAGTGTCGCCCACATAAAGATGCTAATCACAGCTGCTGTATCTGCTTTCAGGCCGACCTCCTCCTGCTGTCTAGCAGTGAACCACATGGGCTTTGTTACACATCGAGACCGCCGAGCTAGACGGGTCAGAAAACACCCTTATCGCAGTACCTCACAACCTGCAAAAGAAGTTTTAGACTAAACTGCTGCATTATGAATTTTCCTGCAGCGAGACCAACATGAAGGTTCGTCAGTCCGTCTCAGTGACATCGGAATTTGGAGACCTTAACATCTTGTCTTCATTTGATGGTGAGATTTGAGGACATTTTTTTTAGAAACATGTATCTTAATTTACATGCTTCCTGTTCTCCTCTTCCACTGGTGGATGACAGCCTATTATTACACAGCAGCATGCAGAATGAGCTGAAGAGCTTGGTGTCAGCATCACACACTCCGTACCTGCTCAGGAAAATGCATTACTGCAGCAGATTTAGCTGCACTTCAACTCGTATCAGTTTACAGATAAAGTGCGTGTGTGCGTGTGTGTGTGTGCTTCCAAAAGTATGATGTCACGTCACCGAGATGATTAATTCAACTTCATAATTCATCAGACAAAAAAAACAACTGCACGAGTGTTTGTTTGTTACAAATCTCATGGACTACAATATTTTAGAGAAGGGTTGGGCAACTCTGACAAACAGGAAAAAGTGGGTCTGAAAATGGATGGATGGATGCAACCTACTTTTCACCCACTGAACGAACCATTATGAAGGGTCAAAAATTAAATTGCACGTCTTTCTAATTTCTGGCTATTTCCAATTTTAAAAATCCAAAAATTTGACGCTCCAAGTACGTCAAAAATGCATTACGAGACAGGAATTGCCATAAAATATGAATTAATTGTAGAATCATGAAAATTGACACAGAAGTAGGCCATGACAAGACAAGTAAAAAATATTGTCATGACAACGCCACACAGGAAGTCCAGAATCTTGAATTGAAAATTGAAAATTGCAAAATTGCTATTTTCACCCACGTTGTATTTTAACACATTTCTCCTAGGGTGTTTCACTGATGGGGTTCAAAGTCGGTGAAGATCATCTAAAGAAGTGGGACACTGAAAAAGATTCATGGATTTTTGATTACTTTTACAGTGTTTGCAGGGCGGAGCCGTGAATTTTGGCCAAAAATGACAAAATATTCAATTTTTTTAAACCCTCCCATTTGCACATACAAACTCCGATTTGCATCAAATGTGAATCAGTTGTTAAACTCCCGTCTCTAAACCAGCTCAATGTGGATAAACGGACATTGGCGCGTCAGCACCCTCTACAGAGTGAAGAGAATTTAATATCGGGCAAGCGTTGTATCTTAACGCACTCTTCCTAGGGGTTCAAAATCGCTGGAGATCATCTAGAGAAGTGGGACATCAACAGTTATAGATATATATAGATTTTTGAAAACTTGCCTTTTGGCCAAAACCTTTTGAAAATGTACATCTTTTGAAAATGCTCCCATTTGCACATATAAACTTTGACTTGCGTCAAATGTGAATCAGTTGTTAAACTCTCGGCCCTAAACCAGCTCAATGTGAAACTAAGGAAATTGGCATGTTAGCGCCCCCGACAGAGTGAAGACAATTAAATATGGTTGGTGGAAACTAAAATGTTTGGAAGTTTTCATGAACTTCTGTTTTGGCCTCTCAATCAAAAAAGCTACAAAGCGTCGCGGCAAAGGCAACAATTATTTTGTGTAATTTTATCAACAGTTTGTGTGGCTTTGGAGCTTTTCTGTAACGTGTTGTTGTTTTGTGTGTTTTGTTGTCATTTTGTTTGTTTAAGTGGTTGTTGTGTCTGTCTTTGTTGTCTTTTTGCGTATTTTTGGAATTTTTTGTGTACTTTGTGCGTTTTGGGAGTTATTTTGTGTATTGTGTTGGGCTTCATATTCCTTCTAACTTCTTGAATTTGACTGAGGGCCACCAGTTGACTATGTCTGTTTTAGAGTAATGTTCTTTTTTTTGTGTGAAGGTGAGGTGGTGTGTGAGCCACCCAACAATAAGCTGGACCGTTTCAGGGGAACTTTGTACTGGCGAGACAAGAAATACACACTGACCAATCAGAACATGCTGCTCCGAGGATGCGTCCTACGAAACACTGAGTCCTGTTTTGGCTTGGTCATCTTTGCTGGTGTGTATATTATTGCATAAGAACCTGGGTTGGGGTCAATTACATTTTAGAATTTACATTTTTAACTATAAATACATCATCTATCAATGTTCAATTACAACTCAAAAAATTAAATCATTTAAAAAAGTTGAAACTGGTTGAAAAAGTTGAAAAATTAGAATTTTTTTAAATTGTTGAAAAAGTTGAAATTAGTTGAAATCGGCTGAAAAAGTTGAAAATAGTTGAAATCAGTTAAAAAAGTTGGAAAAAATTGAAAAAGTTAATTGAAACTTGAAATAGATTGAAAAAAACTGAAAAATGTTTAATCTTTTTGAAAATGGTTAAAAAAGGTGAAAAAAATTTAATCGGTTAAAAAAGTTGAAATTGGTTGAAGAAGTTGGAAAAAGTTGAAACTGGTTGAAACCATTCAATGTTGAAAAAAATGAAATTGGTTGAAATTTTCTGAAAAAAGTTTAAATCTGTTGAAATAGCTGAACATGTTCAAGGTTGAGTGGTCTGAATCACTTAAAGAATGGCTGGGGATGAAGGGGTTAAAAGTTTCAATAACGGGAGAAAAGTTTGGAGCTTTCAATGTAAGTGGCAGGGAGCAAAATGTTGCATGGGCAATAACTCAAAAAGTTTTAAATTTAAAAAAATAACTGGAGCATAGCAGAGAAGTACAGAATTTTCTGAAAAGTTTGACAGAAAATTTGGATTGCTGCAACAGTGCAACTGGGAATGTGAATTCACAAATTTCAGAGTTATTTGGAGTGAAAAAGTTTGTGCAGGACTTGAACCAGTCCTCTTGATGATTGGTGGAAAAACAGTAGAAGAAGATATTGATCACACTGAGCTATAGGTACCTACAGAAGGCTGAGGGGAAAAGTCTTACTTGTCGAAGTAAAGTAAAAGACATATGTAAAGCAATTTTCCACAACTATTATTGGCTGTAGCTGCAGAATTAAAGCTTTATCAGCAGAATTACGACAAGTAAATCAGCAACAGCTGATACACTCTAGCAGGCCTAATCAAGCACCCTAAGGATTGCATAAGCCACCAAATTTGTACAAAACCTTGAATTACAATAAAAGTAAGAAAAAAAAGCTGAAAAAAGTTGAAATCGGTTGAAAAAAATTTTAAAAGTTGGAATTTTTTGAAAAAGTTGAAAAAAATTAAATCGGCTGAAAAAGATGAATTTTTTTTTAAATTAGTTGAAAAAGTTGAATTGTTTTTTAAAATGGTTGAAAAAGTTGAAAACAGTTGAAATCGGCTGAAAGAATTGAAAAAAGTTTAAATGGTTGAAAAAGTTGAAAATAGTTGAAATCGGCTGAAAAAGTTGAAATTGGTTAAAAAAGTTGAAATTGGTTGAAAAAGTTGAAATCAGTTGAAAAAAGTTGCATTTTTTTAAAATTGGTTGAAAAAGTTGAAAAAAGTCAAAATCGGTTGAAAAAGTTGAAATAGTTGAAAAAGTTGAAAAAAGTCAAAATCGGTTAAAAAAGTAGAATTTTTTTTAAAAGTTGAAAAAAGTTGAAAGGGTTGTAAAAGTTGAAAAAAGTTTAAATGGTTGTAAAAGTTGAAAAAAGTTGAAATGGTTGAAAAAGTTGAAAAAAATTAAAATCGGTTGGAAAAAGTTGGAAAAAGTTGAAAAATAACGATTACAATAGTAATGCATGCAAATAACAGTTACAATAGTAATGCATCCTCACTTAAAGAAAACTTTGTATTCCCACAACTACAGTATAATAAAGTATAGTTAAATTATAAAGTTGTAAAGTATGCCAACAATAAAGGACACAGATAACAACAATAATAAAGGGGAATTAATACAATAGTGAGGATATTTTCACAATAATAAAGTACGACGATTACAAAGTCAATTTTCTGAAATCAGTTACAATTCAACTACGATTACAACAGCAGCAGTTTTTTCACAATTATAATTGACCCCAACCCTGATAAAAACGAATGTATGTGATTTGTTACGAAGGCGGCATTATCCTGTTTTGATCACAGGGCCGGACACGAAGCTCATGCAGAACAGTGGACGCACCAAGTTTAAACGTACGAGCATCGATCGCTTGATGAACACTCTGGTGCGCTGGGTAGGACGGCCCAAACTTCTCACTTTCATGGCTCAGAACTATTTCTGGACATGATCTCAGAAGCTCAAATTTAGCTTCATATATCTGCTTCAGAAATGCACCCACAGTGTGAATCTGCATGTCTCTGACAGATCTTTGGATTCCTGGTGTGTATGGGTGTGATCCTCGCGCTGGGTAATGCAGTGTGGGAGAGAGAGGTGGGCTCGCTGTTTCAGCGCTACCTGCCGTGGGAGCCTCCTGTGGACAACTTTTTGTTCTCCGCCTTCTTCTCCTTCTGGTCATATGTCATCATTCTCAACACTGTGGTGCCTATCTCACTCTATGTCAGGTAGGAAAATGGATTATTGTTGAGAGAATGTTGGTTTTCGAGAGAAAATCGAAACACAAAAAGGAGCACAGATACTATTCCTAGTTTCCCGTTGCCTCTACAGTGCTGGAGTATCATTTAACGCCATACATGATTGCTATTATGTCATTCTAAACCAATTCAGTGCAAATACAAATAGGCCAAATATGCTGACAAGGCAATTTGTTGTAATTACCTCTATTGGGGGTGATCATTATGCTATAACGATGCACCAATATAATAAGAACAGTGATTGTCCCATATTCCAGTTCATTATCATTTATTTCATATAGTTTGAAAATAAAACTCATCATCTAACGGCACTTAGCATAGCATATTATTATAGTATAAGTAGATTAAACAAGAAAGACTTTCAAACTCCAGCAGATAAAGGACTAATAGTTGTGGCTATTTGCCTTGACTAGTTGCGATTGATAGACAAGAAGGAGAAAGAATACATTATAAGAGGAAATCACAAGTTGGTTGGATCGAGAGATCAGGAACAGTTAGCTTTAAAGCCAAAGATGCATAGGTAACAGTCTGAAAATGGTCTTCAGCAGCAGCATAAAGCAACAGCAGCATAACTTGAGAAAAGGCTTCAGGATTACTCAATTGATCTCTGTAGTTCATTGTTTATTAAAGAGCGGACAGGGGTCAGACGTGGCATCATCTGTGTCTTTGTTTTAGGTTTTGGTTGGAATACAAGCAAGATGCTGAAATTCAGAGGAGAGGATCCATATTTCCTTTATTTGTCTAAAACAGATAACAGACTGACAAACTATAAGAAGGCAGGTGGCTATGGATCAAGAAGTCTTAAAAACAAACAAGAAATACCAGGTTTAGAAAGTCTCTGAATTCTTTAGTGCAGCCGCAGACACAAGCAGCCTCAAAACATACTATGTACTTGAAAACTGGAATTGTCTAGTGATCACTGGAGGTAGAGTAGGGATCAGCTTTAGGACAGACACAAAAACAACAGCCAGGAGAGGAATTCCTTACAGCTTTGCAGCCTATACTTTGGAGACTGCAAATTCCCTGAGTGTTGTGATGCTTTTTTTTACAAGTACTGACAAGAACATGCTAAGTTATTGTTGAATATAGAAGCAGACATTGATCACACTGAGCTAAAGCTGCTCACAGAAGTCTGAGGGAAAAATCTTACTTCTAGATGCAAAGTAAAAGACATATGCAAAGCATTTTCCACTAAAAGTATAATTATAAAAAAGAAGAAGATTGTATCAACATTTTAACCTATAAATTGTGGCTGTAGCTGCAGAATTAAAGCTTTATCAGCAGTATTGCTAAAAGTAAATCAGCAACAGCTGATACACTCTAGCAGGACTAATCAAGCACCCTCGGGACTGCATAAGCAGCCAAATTTGCACAAAACCTTGAATTACATTAAAAGTAAGAGTTAAATTTTTTCAATTGGTTGAAAAAAGTTGAAATCGGTTGAAAAAGTTTTTTTTTTTAAATTGAAATCGGTTGAAAAAGTTGAAAAAAGTTGAAATTGGTTGAAAAAGTTGAAATCGGTTGAAATCGGTTGAAATCGGTTGAAATTGGTTGAAAAAGTTGAAATCGGTTGAAATTGGTTGAAAAAGTTGAAATCGGTTGAAATTGGTTGAAAAAGTTGAAATCGGTTGAAAAAGTTGAAATCGGTTGAAAAAGTTGAAATCGGTTGAAAAAGTCGAAAAAAGTTTAAATTAGTTGAAAAAGTTAAAATTGATTGAAAAAGTTGAAAAAAGTTGAAATTAGTTGAAAAAGTTAAAATTGATTGAAAAAGTTGAAAAAATTTAAATCGGTTGAAAAGGTTGAAAAAAGTTGAAATTGGCTGAAAAAGTTGGAAAAATTTGAAATCGGTTGTAAAAGTTGAAAGAAGTTTCAATTGGTTGAAAAAGTTGGAAAAATTTGAAATCGGTTTGAAAAAGTTGAAAGAAGTTGATTTTTTTTTCAAAAAATTGGTTGAAAAAGTTGAAAAAAGTAGAATTATTTTGAAAATGGTTGAATAAGTTGAAAAAAGTTGAAATTGGTTAAAAAAGTTGAAAAAAAGTTGAAATGATTTGAAATTGGTTGAAATCGGTTGAAATCGGTTGAAAAAAGTTGAAACTGGTTGATTTACAAGTACCGACAAGAACATGCTAAGTTATTGTTGAATATATTTAACTCACTAAAAACTGTTATGAAAAAGAGATAATCACATTAGTGATAATCCCCTATAAATTGTTACCATATTATCACTCGTTGTTTTGAGGGTGACGGTGTTTGTGAAAAAATGCCAAAGGATTGTGCAGAGTGAGATGAACACACAAAAGGGCACAGGTGCATATTGAAATTGTTGCTGCAACATATAAAGGCTTAACTTCTTGCTCTCAAACATCTCACAATAAATGAATTAGGAGCAGTTGAACATGGAGCAGATTATCACTGCTGTTTGTCTAATGCCTCTCTGTTCCTTTCTGTGTCTATTGTTGATGCTTCAGTGTGGAGGTGATCAGACTGGGTCACAGCTATTTCATCAACTGGGACCAGAAGATGTTCTGCTCACTGTGCAGCACAGCAGCAGAAGCCAGAACCACCACACTGAATGAGGAGCTGGGTCAGGTGGGGATCCACACATAGACAGTGAGTGAGTGCAGTGTATGGGGGGGACGAAGAATATATGCAATCGCTGCACAGAAAGTTATAGTCTAGTTTTAGTCAAGTACATGAAATGTCGACAATAATAAAAAGCATTTGAAAAAAAAAAAAAAGTGTTACTAAACCAAAAAAACACCACTTTTTCCTGTTAAAAACAAATGTATTTGGGTATGAAGTAGTGTTGTTGATTGATTCTTGTCCATCTCATTTTAGTCAAAGTATTTCAATTTGTTGAATTTTGTTTTAAAATAGAAGAGTGACCGCTTTCTATGGGTTAAAACCCGGCTATTATAATTTAATTTTGCTATTGGCTGAGAAAATACTGGTTTGTGACATTTTGGTGGGTTCTTACGTCATTGTTGGCCCCGCCCCTCCTGTAAACACTAGCACATGTCGACTCTGCAATCTGTGGTGAGTAGGTTGGACTGAGAGAATTGTGAGTAGAAAGGTATAGTGAGTATTGAGTAGGTAGTTAGCAAAGCATAGATTGTTCTTTGGAGATTTTACAGTATATACTTGGCATGTCTTAACTGCTCCAGAAGCCCCGCCCATAATCAAGGCTATTTCTGAATTTCCCGCTAGTGGCACATCAGCCAAAACCTGGGGTTGAGTTACTTTTTGAGGCTTCAATTACCATTTATCTACCTGATATGGGGGGGTATTAAGGCTTGTTCCACCTTCCACGTATCAAAAGTAGTTTTGATTGGATACCCTTCAAAATCTGATTGGATTTATCTCATGTGAACATTGAAATGTAGTTTTTATTGGTCAACGAAAATATCAATATATTTTGATTCAGTTTTTGTTTTCATGTATTTTTAATTAGTCATAGTCGAGTTATAGTCACTTAAAAATTATAGTCAACAAAAACTATGATGAACATTTTGAGTCAACAAAATTAACACTGGATTCTAGAGGCCTTTTAAAACCCATAGGGAATATATAAAATGCACTAATGCAATGAATCAGGAAAACATAAAACAATGAACTATGTTGAATGAAGCCAGATGAAGAAGGAAAGGAATTAGTAAATCATTCTGTTTTTGATCATAACTGACAGTATTGGGTAGGTTATTCTAAAATTGTAATATATTTATATTACTAGTTACTGGGATAAAAATGTAATATATTTGTATTACAACATTACTGTTTTTTAAATGTAACTGAGTTACACTGCTTTGAGTTACTTTGAGTTGCTTTTGGTCCAGAACACTAATTATATCACACTGATAGAGTTCAAATAACAATCCAAGTTTTGTTTCAAATACTTCTGCTGTTTCAGTAGCAGAAAGCTCTTTTTTGTTCCCCATAAGTTATATTTAACTATAATGACCTTTTTTTCCTCAAATAATTGCAAACAGTGAGAAAACAAAGCAAATATGCACTTAAATGAAATATGCATGTAACTTGAGTTACTTTAATTGTAACTAGTAATAAATTACCACTTTTCACTTTTGTAATGACTACTGAGTTACTTCAAAAAATAATACATTACTGTAATATATTATAAAAATTACTAGTTACTCCCAACACTGGTAACTGACATATCTGTTTATGTCCAAAAGATCTCCAATGTGAGACTGTTGAGTGTGTGTGACTCTGTGAAGCTCTGTCAGGCTCCATCTTTGTTGTGTAAAATGTTCTTGAGTCATTGTTTGTTTACACTAGGTGGAGTACGTCTTTAGTGACAAAACAGGAACTCTCACTCAGAACATCATGAGCTTTAACAAGTGCTCCATCAACGGACAAACTTATGGTAAAGTGTTAATACATGACTCAGAATCGACGCCAAAAAACTCATCAATTCTGACTCCCACCTGCTTCTGTTGTGAACAGGTGAGCTAGCAGATCCACTGGGTCCTCTGCCCAAGGTGAGGAGACACCCTTTCTTGGATGTGATTACACTGAACCTGAATTCAAGGTCATCTCTGTCCTTCATTTGTTTTCAGAGGCTGGACTTCACTCAGTTCAACCCTCTGGCAGACCCAGACTTTAGTTTCTATGATGAGAAGCTGCTGGAAGCTGTCAAAGTGGGAGACTCACACACTCATGAGTTTTTCCGCCTGTTGTCCCTGTGCCACACTGTCATGAGTGAGGAAAAGAGTGAAGGTGGGCAGAAGAGCAAAAAGAGTGGATAATTATTACCTAATAAAAACATTTTCACTAGTAACACCGATATCAATATTGGTCGCTGATATCAATATGAGTGTCACAAATTTAAATGTTTTTATATCGGCTGATATCAATTAGGGATGTAACGATTAATCGTAAGGCAGTTAAAAATCGATTCATAGGTATAACGGTTGATATCGATTTTCTGAAAATTGCATCGCAGTACTTTTTTTAACCAGCAGAGGTAAGTGTCTGGAAGTGTAGGTGGCGGGCGGAGTCTGCTAATACTTTCTTTCTGGCTGCCTTCTACTCTTAAATATGTTAATAAATGATTCATTACCCCTTTAGCACCGAAAGAATATCTGTAATATTACTTGAATATCTGTAAAAGTCACGTTCTTCTATTAGCTCTGTCTGCTAGCATAGCTTCTCTTCTTCACTGCAAGATATCTGCATGCCAACCGAGCACTGTATTACCAGCGCCCTCTGCTGGTCCAAACAAATATGACGTAAATCAGTGCAATGACGTTTTTTTTTTTTTTTTTAAAGTCCAATTGTTAAGGCACAAAATACATTTTCAGTTGCACTTTTAAAAAGAAAAATAACTATTATGCAGTTTTGCATTGTTTATTATAAAACCAGAATTTAAATTAATAGGCTTCATTTTCATTTGTATTATTCCTTTATTTATTTCATTCAAGATTTATTTTTAGTTAAATTGCATTGTTTTGAATAGTTTATCAAGGAATTCTTTTGACAATGAAAAATAAAAGGAAAATAGTACCGTATTTTCTAGTTTTTTTCCACAAAAAAAAATTTGTCTACTGTCCCATTTTGTAAAATAAATCGTGAGAGAATCGTATCGTGAACCCAGTATCGTGAATCGAATCGTATCGGGAGTTGAGTGAATCGTTACATCCCTAATATCAATATATTTTACTGAATTTATCGATTTCTAATGAATTTTTATCGATTTCCAAATGGTTTCATTATTTCCTCATATATCCTGTAGTTGTGACACACAACGCTCATATACAACATTTAAGTAGGTCACTCAGTAGTAACTGTTTTAAGTAGAATAGGCTGCATGTATCTGCATTTTTTGGTTTACAGATGTTCCATTATTTTCAGCTTCTTCTTCTGTCTGTGTTTGCCAGCAGGCCAACATGATGAAGACTATGTAGAATAATTCTGTTTGTTAATTCCACTAGATCTCTGCAATTAGGTGTGCGTAAGAAAAATATCTGCATTTTCATTGATTATCGGCCAAATCAGTTGGAAAATATTGACATATAGGATAATAATCCAATATTATGCATCGCTAACTGTAAGGTTTTTTTTTTTTTGCATAATTTGATCAAAAATCCATAAAAACCTTTCAGCATAATGTAATTAAAATGCTCGTTGAGGACAGTAACTACAGAGTGATGCCAGCTCTCATATCAGAGTCTCTAAAACATCAGAAAACAACAAAAGAAAGTCGCTAGATTTGTCACTCGTCGCTTTTGGGGAAAAAGTTGCAAAGAGGAGTTGGAAAGTCGCCAGATTTAGTGACAAAATACTGCAAAAAGCTCCACAGTCGTGCACCTTCGTGAAGATGCCGGTGGATTTGAAACAAGGAGGGGAGGGGGGGGAGCATGGTTGTTTCCATTCCAGTCTCACAGATTCTACATACTGCAGCTTTAAGTCTTAAATATGTCTTGTGTTTATTTCCTGTGTTGTTGTTGCAGGTGAGCTACTTTATAAGGCTCAGTCTCCAGATGAAGGCGCTCTCGTGACGGCAGCTCGAAACTTCGGCTTCGTGTTTCGCTCTCGAACACCGAGAACCATCACAACCACAGAGATGGGACGAACTGTCACCTACTCACTGCTGGCCATACTGGATTTCAACAACATACGCAAGAGGATGTCCGTTATTGGTGAGGAGTCATGTCATCATTTCTGTATTACAAATACTAACCACGTAATACCAGAGTAGAGTTTAGAATGTGTGTTAAAGGCTATATATAAGGCTATTAGGAAGCATAGTGTGTTGTGATTGATGTTAGCATTATGACATCTAAGTTAATGGAAGATCTATTATTTATGTAATTTAAATCTGGCCTTTTTGCCTTTAGTCATTTTACCTAGCGATCAGTAAACCTCTCCAGGCATCCTTAAGCTATACCTTCTGATGCCTGTTTCTAAAACTTAAAATGAACTAATTTGTATTTTCCATGAGATTACTGTTGATCAGTGGAAAATCTTCAGTTTAATAGGGACATTTTACTTTCTTTCTATTTTTAATTATTATTTCTTTTTCTGTGTTTTTATTTGAACAATCACACTAAGTTTACAAAGGGTGGCATACAACACAATTTGACAAATACAATAATTAAGTAAATAGACACCTGTGGTCTTAATGAGTCCTCTTTCTTAAGACAAAATTCAAGGAAAAATAGAAAAAATACACCTGAAAAACAGAGAATGCATATTTATTTTTTTGAGGTGCAAATCACCCTCCTTTCCATGTAGGTTTAAAAAACAATATAATGATATAGCAGAAAAGAAAAAGAAAAGTGTACATACCCACATACAACACAAAAAATAAATTTACCATCGTTATACTTAATGCAATTACAAATTAAACTTAGAAGTAAATTCCTTAGACAACCTATGTATCTTTTTTCTGCTTATTTGCAATTAAAACCTTTTATCTTCATATTAAAAAGTTCAAAAACATGCAATTATTCCCTTATCACAATAACAGTAACTACGGTATATACAATAGAACAAGGAGAGTCTGCTGAAGGAGGTAAAGTGGACATATTACTTTCTTATCTGGGATTTGTTGTCCTAATATAAAATGCTGCTTTTTTTTACATCACATCTCTGAAACATCATGCAGTGCATTTTGTGCATTAGTGACGCACGGGGATTGTTTCAATGATTTATTCTCTCAGTGCGTAATCCAGAGGGAAAGATCCGTCTGTACTGCAAAGGAGCGGACACTGTGCTGCTGGAAAGACTACACCCAAGTAACCAGGAGCTGATGGCTGTGACCTCAGACCACCTCAATGTAAGCAAACACACCAACACTCCAGGCTGCACTGCTAGGCCAGAGCTGCACTGCCCTCTTGTGGCTAAAATGTCACACTCTTTTTTTTTTCTTCCACACACTGTATCTCACATACTTTACAATCCATAGCAATATGCTATATACATGACGCTAGATATTTGGATCATACCAACCCATTTTTTCTCAATTCAGATTTAGTTGTTTTTTATGGGTCGCCTATTGTAAAGTTGCGCATGCTTAAATAAACAGCAACTTTTCCCAAGCAACAAACACGTTTAAAAAATGTATATGTATATTTATTTTTTTGTTGTTTTTGTTACTTTTGACCAGATTTACAGCAATATTTGTGAAATTTGTGATATATTATTTCTTGTAAAAATATGTCATTGTTAAATCTAAATGTTAAATCTAAATGTTGAATCAAAATGTTAAATATTAAATCTAAATCTAAATGTTCCATTTAAATGTACATGTTAAATCTAAATGTTACATTTAAATATACAAGTTGAATCTAAATCTTAAATCTAAATGTTAAATGTTAAACCCAAATGTCACAGGTGAAACTAAATATTTAGCTAATATGCAAATTCACCTTCTAGATTTTGCATTTAACATTTAGATTTAACATTTACTATTTAGATTTAACATTGAGATTTAGTTTTAACAGTGATAATGTATTTTTACAAGATAAAAACATCACAAATTTCACCATTATTGCTGTAAATCCGGTCAAATTCACATAAGTTTTTTAAACATGGTTTGTTTCTTGTATTATTGTATTTGCAATTTGTTCAAAATAAAACTGTATAATCATAACCATAAAGTAGGGCTGTCCATTTACTCTTTTAGGTGCAGAAACCAATAATTTTCCTTCGCTTCACCGTTACAGTAATATTTGAAAAAGACTTGTTTTGATTCACTGTTACAAACTGTGGTATTACTGGGTAAACCTTGGTGTGTGTGTGTGTGTGTGTGTATGTGTATGTGTATGTGTGTGTGTGTGTGTGTGTGTGTGTGTGTGTGTGTGTGTGTGTGTGTGTGTGTGTGTGTGTGTGTGTGTGTGTGTGTGTGTGTGTGTGTGTGTGTGTGTGTGTTGGATTCAGGACTATGCAGCAGATGGACTGAGGACTCTGGCCCTGGCCTACAAAGATCTATCAGAGGATGACTGGGAGGAATGGTCAGAAAGTCACAGCAATGCTGAAAAATCCACTGACTACAGGGAGGACAGGCTGGCCTCGGCCTATGAGCAGATCGAACAAGAAATGATGGTCAGTTAAAACATTTACATTATTATTATTATTATTGTATATTCTGTTTATTACAGTTTTAGTTTTCACAGAAACAAATACACAAACATTACACAGTGAATTAACATTAATACTGCAACAACAACAATAATAGAGCTGCGCAACTGATGCAATGTCACAACCTATATTAATATTTTAAAATGATTTCTCTGAATACATCAACAACAACTACTACTACTACTACTACTAATAAATGTAATAATCAGTCATTTATTTTTTATTTTTCCCTAAAACAACTCACTTTTGGTGTTTCTACAGTTACTTGGTGCCACAGCCATAGAAGACAAGTTGCAGGAAGGCGTCCCAGAGACCATCGCTGTCCTCTCCCTGGCCAACATCAAAATCTGGGTTCTCACTGGAGATAAGCAGGGTGAGTGGGAATGGGTTTTTTTTTTTAAAACAATCATTTGTATTCTCATCTGTGGTTCTATGATTTGAATGTTCAACCATTTAAACAAGAAATGAATCTAAATACATTACACACTGTTTCATGCCTTAATGTGGGGAAAAGCTATCTCCTCAGAATATATTTAGAGATCACTAAATCTAGAACACATGGGGAAAGATGGTGAGATATATGGAGGTACATTCTTTATTGCGTTTTGAATATTTAATAATAAAAAACAACATTTTTAATCAAAGAAAAAAGTGTTCAAATGCAATTATTTGGATTTACTTTTTACATTTGAACACTTTATTTCTTTAATAGATTTTTTTTTTCTTCTTTTGATTAAAGTAAAAAAAATTGTTTGTTTTTAATTAATTTAATTACAAATCTACCTCAATAGAGAAGCAGTATTTAACTCTAAACGCATTTAACCACACACCTGTGACTCATAATTGTTGAAACAATAAATATTTGTATATCGTTTGATTACTTTTAATGTAACACCTTAAGATCAGCAGTTATTTTGACACTAAAGGGGTTCTCTTCCCTCTTTTCGTCAGAGACAGCGGTCAACATTGGCTACTCCTGTAAGATGCTGACAGATGACATGACTGAGGTGTTTATCATCAGTGGACACACCGTCCACAGTGTGCGGCAGGAACTCAGGTCAGCCTGTTCATCGCACTACCTCTAAGTCTCTTTCTTCACCCGCCAGGATTCATTTTGTAATTTCAGAAAACACACGACAAGTTTCATTATGAGCAGAAACCTGCACCTCAGGTTTAGAGTCTTGGGGCCATTTTTCAATTTCCTGTGTTGTTGTTGTTGTACTTTCTCTACAACTTTATGCTTGTCCTCATGGTAATGAGAAGCCCCAATTGTGCAAATGTTGACTTTTTTTTTTTACTTCTTCAGAAACGCGAGGAAAAGGATGCTCGAGCTGTCACAAAAGAAAGATGGAGAGAAAGTGGAAGGGATGGAGGGATGGGGAGAGGCATGTTTTAGAACTAATGGTTTTGAGGACGGCCAAAAGGGAGATGGTACAGCAGAAAGAGCAGGAGGAGGAGGAGGAGGAGGAGAGGGCAATTACCTGCAGCGCTCGCAACATTCTTCTCATTCTTCCAATTTCATGGACATCATCTCTGGGGAATGTGCACTTGTAATCAACGGTTACAGCCTGGTATGGATAACACAGACATTAAGACATCAATTTTCAATTATTGTCATGGTTTAGGCTGTAGTATCCTCATCAAAAATATTTCACCTTGTACTTGTTTTTGGGATAAAAAGTCCCTTAAAACATTTTGAAAATTACAATACATTTTATATCTATACTGTATATAGGTCTGAAGTATTTGAAAATGCCTGATGCAGTGAAAGCAAAAAAATAAATATTAATGGAGTATATTTTTATTGAACTTTCATGAGACAGATCGTTTTTTGTTCACAAGGAGAGAAGTGTTATTTTTTCTTTAAAACTGTACTTGTGCCAAAAATATTAATGCAATAAAATCAATACTGCTATCAATTATTGTCATTGTTTAGGCTGTAATATCCTCATACAAAAATATTTCACTTTGCACCTTATTTTTAGAGATACTGCATAGTATATATATATATATATATATATATATGGATAGTTCTGAAGTAGTTGAAAATATCTGATGCAGTGGTTTTATGTAGTAGGTCTACATTATTTTTATTGCACTTTTATGAGATGGACCTTTTGTGTATGTACATTTAAAAGAGTACACAAGGGTTAAAAAAAATCACATGACAATGTACAAAAACCACAGCTTTTATATTTTACGTTCCTTCCGTGAAATGTCTTTGACCTCTTCTTTCTGTCAGGCACATGCTCTCGAAGCAGACATGGAAGTGGAGTTTGTGTCCACTGCTTGTGCCTGCAAAGCTGTGATCTGCTGCAGAGTGACTCCACTGCAAAAAGCTCAGGTGGTGGAGCTCATCAAGAAACACAAGAAGGCCGTCACACTGGCCATAGGAGATGGTGCTAACGACGTCTGCATGATCAAAAGTGAGTTGTGAGAGAGGGTCGGTTCAGGATTGTTGTTGAGATGCAGAAGAAGGAGAAGGAGAAGTGAGGTTGAGCCACAGCTCCACAGCGTTTATCTTTCAGCAGAGGAAACAGACAGAGTGTCTGAAAGGATTTAAAACAAAGACTGTGTGGAAAGGCGTGTTGCAACATGAGTTCATCACGATAGAAACTGAAGTCCAGAGTCTTCAGGAAGATTTCAGTCATTTTGAACAGATTATCAAAAGATCATATTCAGCTATCAAAAATGTGTCAAACTCATTGCCCGGGGGCCAAATCTGGCCCTTTGGAGCATCCAATCCGGCCTCCAGGAGAAATTAAAAATGACAGATAAAACATGAATTATTGTGTAAATGAAACTGTAAATAATTGCAGGGGCTCACAGTTTTTTCTGGTGTTCACATGATTGTAGTCATTTTTAATGTTAAACAGTTGAATTAAATAGTTAATTAAATAGAAATTGATCACAAAATAGAAAATTTAAAGTGAAGATCCTGATGGGACTGAGATTTATCACTTATTGCTTAGATATGGTTGGTTTCCTACATACTTTCTATGTTATGTATATGTAGAAGTGCAAACTAGGGCAAAACAAATTAATATTAAAAAATTACAAATTTTCCTGCATAAAATTTGTGGCCCTCTTAAGATCAAACTGGTCCATATCTGACCCCTGAACTAAAATGAGTTTTACACCCCTGTCATTGATCAGTGTGTGTGTGCGTGTGTGTGTGTGTGTGTGTGCGTGTGTGTGTACCAGGGTTTCGTTCAATGACATTTATCAGTTACAATTAGGCTTTTTTAATTACCCATATCCAATAATAAATTCAATTATGATTACAGTGACCTGTATTTTTTCCAATTACAATTCAATTATAATAGTTTTTTTTATTTTCAGAAAGTCAATTTGCTATTATGTTTTCAAGTACTAAAGCTCAATTACGATAAATCACAATTACTGAGCCTAAACTAAATAGCCTAATAAAAGTTAACCTTCCTCTTGTGTTAGCTTTCTGTTAGCATCTCTTATGATAAATGGTCCAAAATCAGCTGTAAAATACACTAAAAACAAATATCTATCATATAATTTCTTTCCTATCTATTGGTTACCTTGTTAGGCTTCCTCATCAATGAAAATATAGCTTTTAATATTTTTGGTGTGTGTGCCTGAGCCTTTTTTGTGACAGTATACACCTCGATTTCATTTTTTTTAAAATGGTTAAATGTGGAAATCTTTATGTGAAACATATTTTAATGATTGTTGACTACATATGTCTAGAAATGTAACATGTTTCCCCAGTTTTTTTATAGCAATTACAATTCCAAAGTCAATTATCCAAACTCAATCACAATTTCATTACGATCACAACAGCAACAGATTTTTCAAATTACAATTACAGTTATGCCATAATTGTAATTAATGATCAATTCCATGATTACAATTATAATTGACCCTTAGCCCTGTTGTGTGTGTGTTTAACTATAAGATTGGCCCTTATGAAAATAATAGTTAGACTTCACTCCTCCTTATCTAACTCCTTTATTTAGAAAGTTTATGAATATAAACTACAAACTGTATAATACCTTCAAGATTCTCCAAAAATGCAGTGCAAAATCTCTCCTTCTCACGTACACCTGCTTTTTTCTTTCTCCGTCCGCTCTGGGCTCCAACAGGCGCTCACATTGGAGTTGGGATCTCGGGCCAAGAGGGGATCCAGGCCGTGCTGGCCAGCGACTACTCCTTCTCCCAGTTCCGCTTCCTTCAGCGACTACTTCTGGTCCACGGCCGCTGGTCCTACCTGCGCATGTGTCGTTTCCTCTGCTACTTTTTCTACAAGAACTTTGCCTTCACCATGGTGCATTTTTGGTTTGGATTCTTCTGTGGTTTCTCAGCCCAGGTTAGAGAGAAGAGTTTTGGAGAAACACATCAGGAATAAGGGACTCACTGGGATTCTCACTGTGTGCCTTTGCTTCTCCTGTAGACAGTCTATGATCAGTACTTCATTACGCTCTACAACATTGTCTACACCTCCCTCCCTGTGCTGGCCATGGGGATCTTTGATCAGGTTTTAAACCCTATTACTCTTACCAGATGCTTACACACTAACCAACAGATTTAAACAATAAGATCATTTCTATTGGGTCATTCCATGTCATTTCAACAAATGGCCCACGCACTTAAGTCTAAAATTATTTTGTAATTTTTACCAATTGTTCTATGATTATTCAATAGGCACATTGTAGATTTTTAGTTTGATTGGAAATAAAACAAATTTTTAGATATGGTAATTTTAGTGATGGGGTATGTGTCAAAATTCACGATAGGTGAAATAACCCAAAGTTGCATAAAGAAACATTGTTTTACATCCCAAGAAAAAGTAATATTTTACCTTAATTTTAAACAGAAATCAGATGTTTTCTTACATTCCCACATGGGCCAATGAAAATTGAAAAAAAAAAAGAAAAAAAAAAAGCATTTTTTTCGGATTTCGAGAGACTGTCACCCAAGAACCAATGCGTATACAGTATCTGAGAAATCATTATTGATTTCAACAGTCTATGTTCATAGCTGAAAACTCATAATAATACAGGGAGCTGACTCAAGGCATATGCAAAGTTGTTTACTGAAGACCCAAACATGTCCATGCCCGAAACCCCTCAAAAAGTATTAATCTGATCAAACTAAAAATGTACAGTGTGCCTATTGAATAATCATGGAGCAATTGTTAGAAATTTCCAATTTTTTTGAAACCGCAGTATGTGGGATGTGTTAAAATGAAATGGAATTACCATTTTTATGATGTACTAATACTTTCAATATGGTCACATTTTGCTTGAATGTGGACTGGCCATCTGGCATACCGGGCATCATCCCGGTGGGCTGGTACAGTCATCTACATCTTTTGTTTTTTTTACGAGTGAGTGGAGGCAGACATGTTAACGTGTGGCCAAAAATTGTCCAAAAATGTGGCAAGAAAAGAGTGTAAAATGACTAAAATGGGCCAAAAGCAGTAAAGAGTGGCCAAAAAAATGGGCAAATGAAGAGGAACTAGGTGGTATTTAAAGGCAAAGGGTTGCTTTAATGAGCAAAGTATGGCAATCAAGTGTGAAAAAATTGCAAAAATATGGGACAAAAAGAGACAGAATCTCGGGAAAAGAAACGAATGGAATGTATTGGGCAAAAGTTTGCTTATTTCAATGAAAACTGGCCCAAATATTTTTAAGAAAGGACAAAAAATTGATAAAAGTGTCAAAAAGAACTTGTATCAGGCAAAAATGGGACAAAGGAAGTTGCAAAATAGCCAAAGGAAATAAGTAAAAAGGGGTTGAAAAGTGTCTCCCTTTTAAGCTTTTTCTGGGTGAATAATAAATCAAATGAAGACATAAAGAGCCACATGTTGAGCATCACTGACTTAATAGCGGCTTCTGATAATGTAGTGGGCTGGTCTGGACACAAAATGCTGAATTTTTGTCCAGGTCCACCCCTGGCTTGAATGCAATATATTTTGTACATAAGAAAAAATACTTTTCAGTGTAATCTTCTTTTTTAATCTTCTTCTTCTTCTTTTTCCACGCAGGATGTTCCTGATCAGAGAAGTTTGGAATATCCAAAGCTTTATGAGCCTGGGCAGCTTAACCTGCTTTTCAACAAGAAAGAGTTCTTCATCTGCATTGCTCAGGGCATTTACACCTCACTGGTGCTGTTCTTTGTCCCTTACGCTGTGCTGTCCGACGCCACCCAGAGCACCGGTGTGCCCCTCGCTGATTACCAGACCTTTGCCGTCACCACGGCAACAGCACTGGTTATTGTGGTCAGCGTACAAGTGAGTGAGCACAAAGTGGTGTGAACTCTTCTCGCAGATGTTGACTGCTATTTCCAAGCACAGTTTGTTCCACCTTGATAGGAACATTCTCTTTTTTCAGTCCGTTTGTTTTGTGACTTCACAGATCGCTCTCGATACAGGCTTCTGGACAATATTCAACCACGTGTTTGTGTGGGGTTCTCTGGGGACATATTTCACCATCATGATTGCTCTGAACAGTCAGACCGTCTTCAGGATCTTTCCTAATCAGTTCCACTTTGTAGGTTGGTACTTAGCCACATGCTCTCAAACTGCAAGAAAACCACAAAATACTATAGTTCTGGCCCATAAATGTATTCACATTTCACACAGTTTAAAAAAAAAAATGTTTTAACATGTTTCTATGACCCATTCTTCCATTTTTCTATCTATCCATCTGAAATTGTCCAGCATCCTTTTCATTAATGCTGGATGTTGCTGAAGAAAGTTAGGCTTCCCTTATAGATATTTGAGGGTTGTGGGTAAAACTCCAGGGATTTCTGTTGACTTGTAAGTTAGTGGAGGTCAATGTTGCTAAATTACCCATACAGGATTTTTTTTTCTTTCAAGTGTGTTTATCTGGGACAGGAACAAACTGGAATAGACTCCAACACAGAGACTGATCCTGGATAAGAGGATGATAGATGAATGGATGGATAATGACACAAAGTCCATCATTTTGTCCCTGGGGTCTTATAAGATGTTACACTAAGTATTTTGGTAAAACTTTACTTGAAGTTTCATAAGTTTTATAAGTGTAACATCTTATAAGATGTTACACTAAGTATTTTGGTAAAACTTTACTTGAAGTTTTATAAGTTTTATAAGTGTAACATCTTATAAGATGTTACACTAAGTATTTTGGTAAAACTTTACTTGAAGTTTTGTACATAAGGCTGACGTTACGCTGTCATTATCTGTCATTAGCATGAATAAGGTGTCACTAAGGCTGTGATTAAGTGGAGTTTGCTAAATTATGACACCTTTGGAGTTATGTTGGCATTTTTTGGGTTAGGTGGAGGGATCTAGTGAGGTTAGATAGGGTTAACACTTAATGACAGCCTTCATGACACCTTATTAATGCTGATGACGGGTGTCATGTTATAATAATGACAGCGTAATGTCAGCCTTTATGCTATAAAACATCAAGTAAAGTGTTACCAGTATGTCTTTATATAACACTGTTAATGTTTCCAGCACTAAATCCCTCCTGATTGGACACATTATTTGATCCAATATCTTTTATTAACATTATTTGATTATTAGAATTGGAAGTTATAGTACAGAAGGTACGTTTACACAGTACAAGTTAATAAGTTTAAATTTAGAATAGAACAGAATTTAATGACATAACTTCTCTTTAACTCTCCAAATCAAATATTTTAAATGATTTTTATTTATGTGTGTGGAGTGGGATGTTTAATGTGCTTTTTGTTCTCATGTTTGTGTCCTGTTCATTTTGAAAAAAAAAGGAAGCTCCCAGAATACGTTGATGCAACCAGTCGTGTGGTTAACAATTGCATTGGCAACGGCAATATGCATCGTTCCAGTTTTAGCATTCCGCTTCCTCAAGCTGGACCTCAGACCTCAGCTCTCTGACACAGTAAGAAAGACACATCAGTGGTGTTTCAAAACTGTGTGTGTTCACATTCTGTCCATTAGAACTTGGTTAATGATTACCTGACACAGTAAACAGCTGCCGGGTGATCACATATTCATGTTTACCGTCATTGTAGGCTAAATGCCCTGCAAATATTGACTCATTCAGTGTAACCTAATGACATAAGTAGATTTAAGTGTAGTTTAATACCAGCAGGGTTTTCATCACTCAATACGTCTATAGCTAAAACCAATGTGATTCAGAAAACGTTTGCTTTTTGATGCTGAATAAATAGTCACAGATTTTTTTTTTTAGAACTTATTAAGTTGAACTTTTAATTGTGTCTTTCTAACCCAGTTTGTAAGAAAAAAAATGAATGACATCACAAAAAAATATAAAATATAAAATTCTTTGTTTACAAAAATACTTCAAATCAAAATATTAAAAAAACACAATGATCAGGTATGATGCAGAGTTTTGAAAACTACGACTAGATTATTGTTATGGAAAATTCTCCTTCTCAAGTATTTATCCTGTAAGATGTTTGAAAGTGTGCTTGTTTGTTCAGGAGACCTATATATATACTGTATATATATAAGTTATTTGTAAAAATTAAAAAAAAGAATAGGCATAATAAGCATGAGCTTTAACCTACACCTTTATGATTAGTTTAAACTTTATTGTTTTAGATTTTGTGTTGAAGGTGAAACTTCCATGTTTGCTGTTGGAGGTGTTGTTCCTTTGTTGGCTAATTGAGAAAAGAACGAATCAACTGAAAACTGAATATATTTCCATCAAAATGCTGGACCATAGACCGGAATAAATAGATTTTTGTCCCTTCACTGTTGTGTATACCCGTGTCCACTGCCAATGTTGAGCGTTCATTCAGCTGTTAAAGGCAGGCCTGGATCAGGCCGCTTCTCTGCTAAATCGCGTGTCTTGCATCGTGTAGTATACATGGGGTCACGAGAAGCGATTAACACCTCACGACCAGCTGCCAATCAGCAATCGTATGGTCGTCAGAAAATCAAACATGTTTGAAATCCTTGGTCGCTCCTCGTGAGAGTATCGCACTGTTAAAGCAGTGCCACGGACCGGCCTACCTCAAACTCTCACACTGCGCATGCGCAAACACCTAGGACTGATGTAGAATTGACGGACTGTACTGCCTACGTCTGTCCAACCAGTTCCTGGTCCATCACATTGCCGTCTTTTCTTTTTTAAATCTCTTTTTACTGATATTTGCAAGTGTCTCTCCACTTCCAAGTTCTTCTTCTTCTTCTTCTGTTTTAATGGCGGCGCTTCAGAGTTCTTCTTCTTCTTCTAATTTGGATGTTGCATTTCTGGAAACAAGACCCCGATGTGTCGTGTATGAACGTACAGTGTGAGCAGTCAGATCGTGGGGGAATCTGTGTGTACTATGAAATTGAATCCTGGCGACGCCACTGGAGACAAATAACCTTTTTTCTAAAGTCATCAAACTATGAGGTGTAACTGTGAATGAATATGGTTTTAGGCTCCTGCATGTAATTTGATATTCTATGCTTTTTGTTATAATGTGTTAATTGTACATTGATCTTCAAGGTTTTCTTCATCATTTCAATCCGATTTTATCAGTTTAGATTTGACAAACACTAGCCTTCAGATGGGTGAAGAGGTTTGTTTTCTAAATTGTGTTCAATTTTAAATATGCATTTATTCACTGTTCCTCAGGTGCGTTACACTCAGTTGGTCCGTCAGAAGAGACGTAAGCCAGCAGGTGTTGCAGGTGCATGGCGTGGTGCAGGCAGCACCTCAGAAGGTCGTCTCCTGGCCCGTGGCAGTTCCCGGAGGTCAGGCTACGCGTTTGCCCACCAAGAAGGGTTCGGAGAGCTCATTACATCAGGGAAAAACATGCGGCTCTCGTCCCTGGCACTTGCCTCCTTTGCGTCAAGACACAGCACAAGCTGGATCGAGACCCTCCGCAGAAAGAAAAACACCCCCACACCACCCAGCACCGCCGGGGAGAGCAGCCCAGCACAGAGCTGCCTGTCGGGGTCCGTTCCTCCACTTTCAAATTCTTCTTCTGTTCTTGGCAATTCACAAGAAACCCCCATCGAAGAGGAAACAGATACAACTCCTGTTGACAATACACCATCTGAGAAGGTTTTGTTCTCAGTGACATCACCAGCTTTATCAGCAGCTTCTAAAGCAGCTGATCATCAAGTATCAGCAGAGGACACATGATGAAGACTGAAACATTTATTGACAAACAAAACAAGGCCTATGAACGAAAAGAGAGAGAGGCTACTAGCCTACCACATATACATTCTGGGTCAGGATTGGGGTTAATTATAATTGAAATCACGTAATTGATAACTAATTACAATTATGCTGTAACCGGAATTGTAATTGAAAAAATATATTGCCGTTGTAATTGTAATTGAGTTTAGATAATTTACTTTGAAATTCTAATTGCCAAGAAAATTCTATGAAAAATTGTCACTTTTGGTTTAGTGGGTTTGAGTTAGGATATAATTTTATTTAAATTGGGACAACACTATTTTACATAGTATCAATAGTGTATATGTCACTGATGTTTATTACAAATTTGTTTATATGCTAAATTCCAACTGTTGTCCCTAGTCTGGCTTTTACATAGGATATTATAATCAATGCACTAAAATGTAAACATAAAGATGCTAAAATGACACCATACACACATACAGTCATCACAACAGGCCTATAAATAACAAGCATACACAGAAATACACCGAAATACAAACGCGTAGGTCACTTGTGGGCTGTTTTTAAGCACTATATAAATAAAAAAAAAATTGTAAAATTGTAACTGAACTTTTATAAATGAGAACATATTTGTAAGTGACTTTCAGGGGAAAAAAATAATAATTAGAATTGAATTGGAATTGGAGGAAAATGCCAGTCACTGTAATCATACTAAAATTGTAATGGAACATGATAATTGAAAACATAATCATAATTGAACTGTAATTGAAGATGGAATGTTGAAATGTTTGAAAAATATAATTGACCCCAACCCTGCTCAGGGTTAATCTGTTTCTTCATGTTCATAAGGAATCTATTTGGTTCAAAGGATTCAGGTCCGTCCATCCAACAGTTACTCAGTGAGTGGAACATACAATGGATGAGCAGGTCCTACACAATGCCTTGGAGATGTTTGCACAACAACTGCAACATTTTGTGCTTTTTTTCTTTTTTTTTTTTTTCAGGCATTTCCCAAGACGTGACTGTTGGTTATATTAGCTACGCGCTGTTCTCTCAAAATAAATGGTTTTTATATAACTCTGCTGACACAGACTTCCTCAGAATATAAATTAGAGGTTTGACCGTTGGCTTGATATTTTAGATTCACTTCTAAGCCCCAAAAAAAGTTTCCATAAAATAAACAAGGATGCTATGATATCTTCTATGTAGTTCATTTACCACTAATCCTCACCAAATGTTTATTTAGTTCATTCTCAGTGAGAATGCATTTATTTAATTTGCAGAAAGATTGGTAACTTTGTCCTCTTTATCATGTGTTATCTTTATAGATTTGTTTTACATTTGTGTTTTTACATCATATTGATGTGTTTATAAAGGCTTGGTTTGGTTGCACTTACTGTACAGTCAAAGGAATTTTATTCTAAAGCTGGATCTGTTTTTGGTCCCACTTGCTTGTGTTAAAGGTTTCATTTTGAACCTTTATTTAACCAATGACAATGAAATCCATTTCCTGTAGGTTCTTAATAATATTGTGTGTGTAAGTTTATAATAATTTATAATCTTACAGGCTAATGTATCAGTTAACGAAAAGAGGAATGATGAATTATTATGACTTGTGATGTATTATTTTATAATTATTCTTCTGTTTGATTAAATATGTATAGCAGTGAATGTTTGTTGCATTTTCCCACAGACCTAAATAAGGTGATCAGTGAAAATAACTATGCAACAGAATAGAGGAACTTGCAACACTGGAAACTCTTAACGGTGATTTTTTTTTTTTTTTTTTTTTTCTTGATGGATTGTGGAATAAAAACATTATCTCTGTTCTTCAGGTGTCCCTTAATGTGTGCAAACTTAATTCACCTGAACTCGCCATTTGAAAGTTTGGTTTGACTTTATTTATTTGTGCTTTGAGTTTAAAAAAGTATGATAGTACAAAGAGTCCAAAGAGAAATAAACTCATGTGGCTTGCGTGAAAAATGGCATGAAATAAGCGTACGTCTCAATCCAGAAACAGGCGTACGCGTGTAAAAATGTAACAAAAATAAAAATAAACAAAATTACTGAAAAAAATGTACAAAATTACAGAAAATGACAACAAAAGTACACAAAAAGTCAAGAAAAACACAATAAATGACTTAAACTTAGGACTAACAAACAAGCAAAGCAACAACACAAATACACAATTTGACTCCAAAAAACATGTATTTTTAAAGGAAAAATATGCAAAAGGAAACAAAAATAATGAGCAAGGCAACAACAATCATACAGAAAATTAAGATAAAAACTCTGTCGTTTCCTGTATTAACATTCAGATTGGTCATTATTCTAAATGCTGGCATTAATGTTGATAATGTGGCCCTTAATCGATCAAACAAACATTTTTGCGGCCCCCGCTGTGATAAAAGTTGCTCCACCTCTGGTCTATCGACAGTATAATATTGTGAACTCAGTGTATCGTCCCACCTCTATTTATTATTTATTAACAGATTTACAGCAACGACCTCAAATATTGAGATAATGATATTGGCCTTAATAATGCAGATGATATGAATATTATGTACAGTAAATGATAGTATTGTTGTGAGCGTCCTTGTGTTTTATTTTTGGATGAGGAGGAGGATTTCCTCCCTCTCTAATGGCGCAGAACAAGGGGAAGAGCTCTGGGATTTCGCAATAACGACTTTTACAGAGTGCAGGAGGAACTTTCATTGTGACTGCTTGTAAGATTGTTGTCACTTTCCGAAGATGTGAGGGAGCGTGTGTGTGTGTGTGTGTGTGTGCCAGAGGGACGGAATGGGCTTTCTGCTCCTGTTGGTTTGCTTTGTGAACGTCTCTCTGAGCTCTGCTGGGTTGGACTCAGACTGTCCACGGAAAGGTAGGCTCTCTCTGTCTGCTTTAGGACTAAAAACAACTGTTTAAACGATGTGTGTTTATTTTAAAACGATTTACAATTTTCCTCACCAATGACAGTGTCAGTGACCCCAGGAAGAATAGCAACAGCTTTCCCTGCTGATAATGGGGATCCTAATAAATAAACATAAAAATAAACTCCTTCCTGGGTGTGTGTTTCCCAGTAAAACACATTCTTTGTAAGGGTTACATAACAGGCTATGCTTATTATTTAAACATCTTTTCCCTTTCACAGAGATGGTAAAAGTACTAGTCTTCAGCTCTCAAGTAAAAGCATAGATACTTGAATAAAAAAAATGACTCTGGTAAATATAAATGTCTTGAAGTTGCTCCCTTACTTAAGTAAAAGTTTTTTTGTTTTTTTCTTTGAAGTATGTGCTACTAAATATACTATAGTAAAAAAAAAATATATATATATATATATATATATAATAAAACAGCTTGTAGTCTACAGGTACATACATGGAAACAAGTTCAATCTGTTACCACTGAACACCTTGAGAATTTAGCACTCATAATAAATAACATTTTTAAATAAAATGTGTAAGGAAAAAAAAAAAAAAAGTGCAAATGCTCAATAAAATTCAGAGCAGCTTTGAGTTTAACAATTTTTAGAACCAGTTTCCACAAGTTTTAAAACATTTTAAACTCAAAGCTGCTGGTACATGGAAATAAATGACATCTATTACCCTTTATGAAAACCTGGAGAAATTAGCACTCATTATAGATAACATTTGTAAATAAAAAAGTTTTGCAAAAAAAAAAAAAACGGGGAAAAAAAACACTCCAGCTCACAATTGATAAGCTGTGATTCAATGAGTTCTACTATGTTACAGTGGTTCCCAAACTGGGGTACGTGTACCCTTAGGGGTACTTGAACACCTCTCAGGAGGGACACCGAATTTTTTTCCTCATCCATCAATAATAATTTGTGGCACAACTCTTTAAAATACACCAAAATATGAAGTTCAAATTCTAAAACAAGCAAACCATGAGAATAAATGAATAAAAGGGCCTAAATTCAAGGTTAATGATGGACGAGGCACAGGAAAAAGTTAAGACGATCATGCAGACACATGTAATGTATAACATGAGCAAAGGGGTACTTTCGATAAGAAATATAGGTTAAGGGGTACATGGGGCAATAAAGAAACACTGCACTATGAGTCTTATACAATGCTAACCTAACAATGTAGTTCACACAGAGGTATCTTAGATAAAGAAAGGTTCCATATTCATAAATCAAAATTCTCAAAATCCCTTTCAAATTTTCATTTTTTTCTTAATTGAGTTTAGTTGTTATATGATTATTTGAACATTTTTGAAAAACAAAAAAGGTGAAAGAACTCTATTTGATTTTTAAACTTGCAATTTGTCAATAAGATTTGATGTTTAAAAAAGAAAAAAAAAGAAGTACTGTTGATTGATATTGTACTCATAAATAAAATACTCAAGTACATTAAAAAAATAAAAAAAAAACACAAAAAAATTCAAGAACAAGTAAAAAAAAGTAGCTCAATTAAATAGTACTCAAAGTAAAAGTTGCTAGTTTTTTTAGAATGGCCAGAATCTACTGAATCTGACCACTTTATACCAAATGTAAACTATTTGAGTGAACAGGATAATGTCTGACATTATTTAGCCTTAATCAAAAGATCACAATCAGGTCTAGGAGTATGATTCTGGCTTTGGGTGCGAGAAGTTCCGGGTTCTAATCCCGGACAAGCCCCCATAAATGACGCCATAACAGAATTCAAGGTTTATCAAAGTATTTAATAACACATTTATTAAAGTTCTTAAAAGTACCAACATAATCAGAAATATCTCAACAAAACTAAAGGGACTGGAGATCCTGGACATCATAAAAAATACATTTCACCTAACTAGCTGTATTATAGCTAATCTAATACTGCTACTTGGTGTTAGTTAGCCTTCCTCTGATGATTGGCTCTGTGACAACCAAAAGGGAAAGAATGTTTAAGGACTGGATGTGTAACAACAAAGTTAAATTTAGAACCTATAAGGAAACCAGTGAGTGAAGAGAACAGACTGATAAAATAGGAAGTTGTAAAAAAGTGGATTTTTATCATGTATTGTTCATTTTAAAAGTGCCTAATCCCTCAGTTCTAAAGACTCACTTAAATCCATACAACACACACACACACACACACACGCACGCACACACACATAAACAAACAAACAAACCAAAGGTCAAACTTGTGTTTGTAATGATGAAGGCCACTTTGGGCCCATACTAAGAATCTAGATTACCTCTTATCGCACTAACTTTCAGGATTTAATCAGTGTGTGCTGGACTACAAAGCTGGCTGGAGTTTCATCACCATAGCAATTTATGCTGCAGAGCTAACCTGCTCGCGACCTGGTTTTTCTCTGGCTTGGATGTTAGCGAGTCCTAAAGCCCCGCCTCCTGACCAATCAGATCTCTTAGAAAACATTGATAGATCCTGGTTGGTGCTGTAACAACAGGGTTGTCTTTGGTCTGCATTATGGATTGGAATTATTCATCATTTTAAACTTAAGCAACCTGGTCGGGACCAAGTTGTGAAGTGAATCAGATCTGAGCGAGTATAAAAGCTCCGCCTTCTGCTGTGAGCTGCACTAACAGTGTTGCTGTTTGCTGTCATCATGGGTTTATATTAACTATATTTGTTAAAGATGATGAGCTGTTCCCCCATTCATTGTAAAGACGCTCAGTCTGCCAGTTCTCTCCACTGATTGGTCAGAGGCTGCAATCTCCACCGCTTTTATGGGCACGTGCACGTACCGAGGCTGTAATCACTTGGCTTAAATTAGACGTTTGTAGTAAAGCTCATATCTGAAAAAGAATGATTTATTTGTTCAAGCCAGCTAATGGAGATTAATCCAATCTAGATTTGTAGTATAAGTTTTGTGGATTGTGGTTAATGTGTGTGTGTTTCTTGTGCAGAGCTGCCTCCTGGTGTTGTGGTTGCTGTGCCAGGCAGTAGAGTGCACCTCACCTGCAGTGGTGATGTTAGAGTCGATGGAATTAGAGTAAACTTCACCAGAAACTGGCCAGCTACTAAAAAGAACATGTTAGTCCAGGATATAACCTCAAATACTGGAGAAAGTTTAAATCACAGCGATGAAAATTCTTCAAAAAGTAGAGCAGGGGAAGGACCGTCCTCTAATTCTACTGAGAGGGTCGTCAGAACCGAAGACCCAGAACACACAAAGGATGAATCAGACCAGAGTGATGCAGAGATGGACTTTAAGGTTGGACATGGTGAAGAAGAGGAGAAGGGGGGAAGTAGGAGCATTCAATCCAGCCCTATCTGGAGGTGGATGAAGAAGCCATTATGGAAAGAGGACAAACAAAGGATCTCATATGGAAACACATTGGAATTGGAATCAGTAGGAATCACAGACTCTGGTAATTACACTTGTCTCCACAGAGATAGAGACGAATTCTCTGTTAAGCTGATCATTATGGGTGAGTTTTGCCTTTATTCCATATATATTATCTGTATGTTGTGCTGTAGATTTATGTACAGTTAGTTTAGTTATAAGTAGTTTGTGTTGGTTCAACAGAGGAACAACAAAATCTGAGGATTTGTTTCTTTTTCTCAGAATACAAGTGAGATGCTCTATTACAGGGGTCACCAACCTTTCTGAAACAGTAAACTCCTTCATAGTCAATGTGAAAAGCGCTTCTTAAATACTAAATGTTCACGGCTTCACTTCAATTAGAGGGTAAGATGATAAGGAAGGCTAGCAGTAACTTAAAGAAGTAGGAAACGTTAAAGTTGCAACACGTAACACTTCTTCTAATTTAAATTCATGCAGTTTCATTTTCATTACATTTCATAGAAAAACGATCCTCGTCCTATTGTAATAGCCACTCACATGTAACGTTTGTAAAATGTAACAATTGTTGAAATTGAAAATCCACCTTGCGTTTTTGAAAATATGTCTTGTCATATTATACTGTATATACTGTAACATACCACAACCCATACACCATTTCTGCAACACTTAAATACAATTTCTCATAATATTTCAATGGAAATAAACATATAACGGTGGTCATGTACTGTAATACTAAAACTTTATCATATGCAGCAGTATTTAACTTAAGTACTAACTACATGTGTCATATGTATTTGTTTATTCAAGTCAATTAAACCATTTTGATGGCACACAGTTCTTTTAAATATAATGTGTTACTATTTCAGCATTAAAGTGTACCTATAGTTCTCTATCGTTGACTCAGTAGGCTGTTGAAATTTGTGATTCAGATCCTCCAGAGAGACCCACAATATTCTGTTACAAAAAGTTCCCGAGCAGTAAAATTCTCTGTGAATGGACCCCTCAGAGGCCAGTGGTTACACCACCCAGCTGTCACCTGTTACTGAATAAAAGGTAAGAACGGATGAACTGTCGCTGTGGGTTTGTTATGTGTTGAGCAGCATGAGGCACGTCTGAAGACAAAATATTTTCATCAAATAAAGCACTGTGATGCCTCAGATCAATAAATTAAAGATCATTTGCTCTTCGAGTGTAAAAGATTGAAATCTCTGCTCAAATGTATGTTTGATCTCCACTGTACACACTCTCTTATCGACATTTTGGCAAAAGTCTTGTGCATTGCATTGTGGGATGTGGAGTCCTATTAATGGACGGATAGAAGTTTTGTTTTTTACTTAATTTTTACCCTGATTTATTGTCTTTCTTTACCAGACATGAATGACAGTGATATGCTTGACTCCATGTTTGTTCTAGTTTGTTTTCGGTATTCCCCCGTAATGTCACCTCACTCCACGAGACATTCAAATTCAGCCGGATTCGGATCATTCTGTGCGTAACCCCCCCCCCAAAAAAAAAAAAACCATCTGCCATTGTTTTGACACAACAGTCTGTTTTTGGGGCAAAATCAAAAAATCACACAAAGAAAATAAAGTAAAAACACTTCACATTCGTCTACGTGACTTCACATCCCACAATGCAATGTGCAAAAGTTTTCCAAAACTTTCAAGCAGCAACTTCACCCTTTCATTCATCTTTTTTGAGCAATTGATCGTCTATTTATTGATCTATGAGACCCACACTATGTGTTCACCTGATAAAATGTCCTCCATGATATTCTGAACATCAGTTTTCAAATGCCAAATAAGGTTTTCATTGGCTGCGTGTAAGTGGCATTACTGCATCTCAATGTTTCTCAAATCTTCCGTCCTCATTCACAGTCCCTCAGTCCGTCTAAACTTCACACACTTGCCATGCTCATACTCTGTACAACACTCCCGGTGTTGGTGCGCTGTGGACTTCAATGACGATGACCAGAGAAGCCCCTACATGGCATTCTTATGTGTCACGACCTTTACAGGCAATGCCATCAGTGACCTGCTGCATTTCACCCCTTTGGACATTTGTAAGTGTGTGTGTGTGTGTGTGTGTGTGTGTGTGCATGTGTGCGTGCATGCGTGCGTGTGTGACCAGTCCACTACATTATCAATGGACACCATGTAAAAACCCTTATTAAGTCAGTGATTCTCAACATGTGGCTCTTTATGTATCTTAATTTGAATTATTATTCCCCCAGAAAAACTCACATGGGGAAAACTTTTTAATCCCCTTTTTACCTATTTCCTTTGGCCATTTTGCAACTTCCTTTTTCCCATTGTTGCCCCTTTTCAAAAAGTTCTGCATTTTTTTCACACTTTAACTATCCATTGCCAATAAATACCTCTTTTCTTCATTTTTTGTCTATTTTAGCAAGTTCTTTTTGACACTTTTATCAATTTTTTGTCCTTTCTTTAATTTTTTCTGGACACTTTTCATCCAAATAAGCTACTTTTTGCTCAATAAATACTACTTGTTTCCCTTTTTCCCACCATTTCGCCTCTTTTTGTTGCACATTTTTGCCCTTTTTCACTATTGTTTGCCACAATTTGCCCATTTTTCGGTCACTCTTGACTGATTTTGGCCCATTTTACTCACTTTTCACTCTTTTCTTGCCATGTTTTTACTGCTTTTGGACCAATGTTGGCCACTTGTTAACAGGTCGGACTCAGCTCGCTCAAAAAAAAAATGAAAAAACTAAGCGGACCGAACCAGCCTACTTTGGATCAATGGCTCACCGGGATGATTCCCAGTATGTCAGATGGCCAGTCCACCCCTGTGTGCGTGTGCATGTGCGTGTGCTTGACTTTCAGACTGATGACCTCACTGTGTCCCTTGTGTTGATCCCTCAGTGAAGCCAGACCCTCCATCAAATGTGTTAGTCCTGCCGGAGGAAGGACAGCCGACAGCAATTAAAGTCAGATGGAATTTACCGACGTCCTGGAAGCAAGACAGCCACTACGAATTGGAATACGAGATCAAATACCGTCCACTCATATCCTCACCTGAATATGAACAGGTGAGCGACTTAGACAACGGGACTGCATCCCCATTTTAACTTCATTGAAACACCTGAAACAGAAAGTAATTTATGCATTATTTTCTATATATGCATCTGTATAGACCACTACCATTAAGGGCTGGCGCCGCCACATCATTGTTGACGCAATTCCAGGTGTTGAATATGTGATACATCTCAGAGCCAAGGATGAGTACGACGGCCTTTGGAGTGAGTGGAGTTCACCTGTCTATGGCAAAAGTTGGACAGGTAAGCACACACACACACACACACACACACACACACACACACACACACACACACACACACACACACACACACACACACACACACACACACACACACACACACAAACACTGCTGCACACACTTTTTATCAGATAAATCCATTGTATAGGTATCATTGATTAATAAATTGAAGACCATTTGCTTGTAAAAAAAAAAAAAAAAGATGTAAAAGGTTGGAATTTTGTTTTCATGTCCACCGTAAACATTCCGTTTGTTAACATTTTTGCGTATTGCATTGTGGGATGCGGAGTTGTGAAGACGGGTGCATAGAAGTGTTTTTACTTGATTCTGATATCACTCGGAATACCAGGAACAAACTAGAACACTGTCCCCTTTGTCTGGTGACAAACACAAGAAAAGCAAAAACATCCCACAATGCAATGTGTAAAAACTTTCCCCAAAATGTTTACAGTAAAGACCTTTTTCCTTTCTTTTTAGGTTAAATTATGTTGATTAATTGATCTACGTAACGTAAACTATGATTTTATCTAAAAAAAAAAAAGATGATTGCGGTTAGCAGCTTTAAAACTGGTTTATGTTCTGAAATGTGTGTATCATTTATTTGTAAGTAATATAACAATATTATGCTTCAAAATCTGTTTCTCTCTATGTGTGTGTTCACATGGCAACAGCTATAACTGATGTTCAAACCACCGCAGTGGTAAGAGTGTTATGTTTTACGTTATATTCCATTAGATTGTATTTCCCATCACTAAAGCACCTACTCTCCTCTTTGTTACTGTGTTTACCAGTTTAACCTAACAGACTATACTGAAGGATCAGGTTCTGGTGCTGATACTGATGCTCTGGGTGAGAGAAGACAGAAATATTGTGGGGTCTGATCTGTGTTTTTGTCAGAAACACGTAAACATGTCTGTCTTACTCTATTTTTTTTCCATCACAGAATTGGTACAAGACCTCCCAATGACATCACATCTCTTTGTGGGGATCAGTGCCTTTTTCGCTCTTTTGTTGATCATTTTGGTTATTTACATTTTAAGGTGATAAATTACAATAAGTACGTATTAGATGTTTAATTCAAGCGCGTGGGCACACTCTAACCCTTTTCTTTCTTTTTGACGGTTTCCCCCAGACACAAGGACAGATTCATGTCTAAACTCTACAGCCCAAGTGTCATCACACAACGTGATGCTTTATCTGCACCTGTACCTACAGAAGGACAAGCTTTGGTAACTTTTACCCCGATGTGCTGCCAACAGCACACGGCAAACCACTGTGAAGAAAGAGAAGAAATGGAGGATGAAGCCATGCACTTCAACAACGCCAGTTATTTTTTTCTCCAGAGTTAATTTTGATTAACAGGAGACTATAGCAGCTATGTTATGTTTTAGAATAGAGTTGTGGTCAGTGTTAAGAAAAGGAGAAGATACTTATGGATTCTATATTTTTAGTTGGATGAAAACTCAGGAAAGAGCTTTTATTTGCTGGGAATCAATTGTTTCATCATCTCCACAGCAATTTGTCCTGATTAGTTTTGTTCCTGTGTTGTCATTTTCTAGTTGTGCCGTACAAGACGTGACTCAGTTTTTACACAGAAACCGTGGTATAATAAAGAGGGGAAAAAACACAATAGGTAGGTTGAAAGAAAAAATAAAAATGAAAAATAAAACTCATGAACTGTTTTTTTTTTTAACATTGTTTTATCTTATTATATCCAATCAATGTTTGGGTTCCACCATTGTTTGTGTGGATTGGGTTGGTTGTTGGACCTTGTTTTATCAGTTTTAGTTATCAATAGTGGGTTTTCACGGCGCGTCATCCATCCGGAAGTCGCCATTTTGGAGATAAAGCAGCAGGTCTACACAACACATATTGATCAGCTGTTAATAAAGATTCTAATCACATAATTGTATTTAATAAGTGGTTGACAAGTGGGTATTTAGATTTCTTATACACATTTTTCAAAATATAAGGGATACTGAAGCTTTGTTGGGCGGGTGGGACGGCTCGTAGTGGGCGCCAGAAAATTTCCCTTATTTTGAAATTCAAAACGTGACAGGTATGGTCAGAGTATTGTTTAATTTATTGATGGTGTAGTTTTACTTTGAAATTATACATTTGTAAACGTCCCTCGTGTCCCTTCACTGCCACCTGGCGGGCAGAGCAGGGAAATGACGTAGAGCGTCTACGTAGTAACCGCTGTTGCTATGGCTACGGCTTGTGAGGGGAACAGCTGACGGCAAACAGACACACAGGCCTTCAAGCGCCTACGACGAAAAATAATCCACATTAAAAAAAGAGTTAAAAATGGCTGGAAAAGAAGGCTCGAAGAAATTAAACTATAGTGTATTAAGTGCAGAGCAACAGGAGAAACTGCAGCAGTTTAAGGTAACACCAGTGAAAAGCTGAACATTTATACTACAGTCCGTGTGTTTGTTTGTTTGTGTTTATACCATTCGACTTGTTTTATTTCACTCTCAGCTCAAGACTAGAATCGACAACGAGAAATACATGAGATGTCATCCTGAGATAGATTTGCTGATCGGAGACTTTATCAGGTTTGAATTTCTTCTTTTCTTTTCTTAATGTAATAACTGACCACTACTGTATGTAGAATATGCTGAATGAACAAACAACTGATGGAAAACTGAAGGGATGCAACAGCAGAGGTCCACACTTCATAATATACTGTAGTTCATAAAAGAACAGGATTTAATCAAATCTTGCTTTTACACTAAAGTGATTTCAGCAGAATTTAGAGGAAAATGCATAACGCATCAATCCATTCAAACATATTATATATAAAAATCCCTTTTTTTCTCTATTTTTTTTTTTGTCTATTTTAACAAGTTCTTTTTGACACTTTTATCAAATATTTTGTCCTTTCTTTAATTTTTTTTGGATCCCTTTTCATCCAAATATGTTACTTTTTGCTCAAGAAATACTACTTGTTTCCCTTTTTCTCTACATGTTTCTTTTTTTAATATTATTTGCCATATTTGGCTCATTTAATCTATCCATTACATACCACCTAGTTCTTCTTCATTTGCCAAGTTTTTGGCCACTTGACTGATTTTGACCCATTTTACTCACTTTTTACTTTATTCTTGCCCTGTTTTTTTTTTTTGTTTTGTTTTTTTTACCACTTTTGGACCAATTTTGGCCATTTGTTTGCCTCAGCAGAATTTAGAGGAAAGTGCATAACGCATCAATCCATTCAAACATATTATGGTGGTGTAACGTGGAGAATAATTTCCTTGCACACCATGAACCCCTGTGCATTGTTTGTATTGGCAAACAATACATGAATGCATATGCATAAATACATAAAACAACAAAGATACACAAAGTACTCACAAAACGACTACAGGAACACACTAAAATAACAACAATATACAAAAATGAGGACCAAAACAGACAAAAGCTACCTAAAAACAATACAAAATTACACACAAAAAAAAATACAGACTTCAAAAGACATTTTCAACACAAAAAGAAGAAAAAAAAAAACACAAAACAACTAAAAAATATATATAAAACAACAAGGAAAAGACACAAAAAGACTCTGAAAAACATACAAAAATAAACAAAATGACTACCAAAAAAAAACAAAAACAAAAAAACAGAAAGATATACAAAATGACAAAAAAAAAAAAATCCACATAAAATGAAATAAAACATATTCAAAATTACACAAAACTGAAATACAGACAAAATCCTTTAACACTAGAAGTCCCACAGAGGTGTCAAATGAACTTTTTACCTATAAAACCCAGAGAGGTGTCATTTGACCCAAAGAGAACACAAAAATTATTTATTTTTAATGACAGTGTGGTGTGAGAAATGTGCAAAAGAACAACTGTGATTTGTTTTCAATGGTTTTTATTTAGAAGAATCTCCTTCATCCTCTTATTGAGACTCGTGACATACTTGGCACTGCCACGGTATCTCTCTCCTACATTTGCCACATGTGTATTTGTGGCAATGAACACATCGCACAGTTGCGCGATTGCTCTTGCAGCAATGGTTGATCTGACACTTAGCCCTTTTCCCAGGGCCAGGTGTAGGCGGTTGTTGTTGGCGCAGTTGCTCTTTGAGTGCCTTCTTTTCACTCACATGAGAGTTAGCCAACTCTCTTGCTAGCTGAACCAGGAAGTCCACCCGTCTCTCCTGCACCCCGGTGCATGCTTGATAAAGCAGATGTGCATTGAGTGCCGCCATGTCGATCATGTTGTAGAACACGGCGACTGGCCATCGCCGTGTTCCTGTGCGCACACTGTACTCCCGCACCATCTGGTCCATCACATCCACTCCGCACTTTGTGGTGTTGTATTGGGTGATGGTGTTTGGCTTCCTTTTGATGGTTTCCTCAGTCTCAACCACGCTGTGCATGCTGCTGAGAATGTAGACGGTCTTTTTTCGTTTGGGCGCATACACCGTCAGCGTGGCACCAGTGGTGGAAAACACCTAAAAAAGAAGAAATTGTTGTTATTATAGCGGTTTTAAACACAATGACACACTCAGAGGTGTTGATGGAATAAAAAAGACCAACAACATACCTGAGTGGTGAATTCCTTGCGGTCCATCTTTCTAGTTGACTGAGGAATTTCCCGGCGAATCTTGTTGACTGTCCCGAGGATGGTGGTTTTCCGGCTGAGCAGTCGTCGTGCAAGTGTCAGTGATGTAAAGAAATTGTCCGTGGTGACCGTCCTGCCTTTGTCCATAAATGGTTCCATCAGCTTCATCACCACACTCTAGAAAGTCTCTCCTCACTGGGACGACTGGGGTCCTTTCCAAGATATGGGAGGACATTGCAGATGTACTTTGTTTTCAAATCACAAGCCACCCAAAACTTTATGCCAAATTTGTCGGGTTTTGTTGCAATGTACTGCAGGAAACAGCAGCGAGTCTTCGATGGGAAAAGCTGTTCATCAATTGTGATGTGTCGACCAGGGTTGTAGCATGTGATGCAGTTGGTAACAAACGATCCCCACACATCCGAAATTGCAGCAAACTTATCTGTCTGCACTCGCTCACTGCGCGTAAACATGTCATCAAATCGTAGGTGACGCATGATGTCTTGGAAACGGTTTCGTGACATAATTCCAGTGATAAGTGGGTTTCCCAGGCATGCTGACCAGCTGTCACGCAGAGATGGAACCTTGGTCACCCCCCTCAAAATAATAACAGAAATAAATGCCATTAGTTCATGGAGGATCATGAACCAGTCCGTCTGCTCCGTTTGCCGTGCATGCTGAATAGTCCATTCTTGAATGGGACGGAGCATGCCAACAGTAATGAAACAGAGGAAGCTCTGAAGGCGACTCCTGATTCTTCTTCTGGCCTTTGCTGTTGGCTCTCCATCTGCAGCGTACGGTTCCATTGGAGTGAAACGGAGAATTGTACCCACATGTTCTTCATGCCACACTGTGCCCTCTTTCGCCGTCTCTGTGGGCTCACTCTCCAACCGAGCTCTCTTTTCCAGATGAGGAGCAGTCGCGTCATCTGCAATGTGAACAAATTCAAATTATTCTTTTCTTCGGTTTTAAATAAAAATAAAGTCAGGAAATGAAAATAGGATGTTTGGGAAATCTAACCTGAAGACAGCTCAGAGTCCGAATCCGAATTTGGCTGAAGGTTTATGTCCTCCCCATCTGAGTCACAAGGGTTTGCATTGTTCAGGATCAATTCCAACGCTTCTTGAGTGGTAAACCTTCTCTGCATTTTGAGTAGAATAAGTGTGGAGTGTCAGCAGGTGGAAGCAGCCAGCTATTTATTCCCCACAGCACAAAAGGCTGCATGACAACATGGTATTCCAGTGGTGTCCAATTCCGGTCCTCGAGGGCCGCTAATCAGCACACCTTATTCAAATGATCATCCAGCTCTGCAGAAGCCTGATAATCATTTGAATCAGGTGTGTTGGAAGAGGTGACTCTGTTTCTTTCAATGTTTGTAGTCTGTGTTTGTTCTCCCCCAGCATCAAGCAGAACGAGTTAATAAACGGGGCATTGTGACTTTAGCTTCCAGGGCACTTCCCCCTAACATTCCAGACTTCCATTGTTAGAGTCAGGCTCTCCCCCCTGCTGATTTCTCAGGTGATTCATTTACAAATGAATAGAGGCAAATTGTAGCCATCAGAGTCGTCAGTTTGGTCCTAGAGTTCATTTGACCCTGCTCTGGGACTTCTGGGGGGATATAGAAATCCCTGGGACTTCTAGTGTTAATCCCCAGATTGGTCATTATTTTAAATGTTGACTTGAATTCTGATCATGTGGCCAACAGATCAGATGACCTGTGGGTTTATGGCTTCTTCATATCTGACTTAAATTCTCTTTGTTCAAAACATGAAAAATACCCATATTCCTGAAGGTAAATCACCTTGTACAGTATATATTGCAAAAGACAAATTTTCTCCTGATAGTCTAAACTTCCCTCAGAAGTAACAGATACAATCTTTCTCTAACATTACTGTAGGGAGAATATGATTATCTTCTGTTGGTCGTTTTGTAACATTGAACATCTAAACTCATTTCATATCATAATAGAGATGATGCTATTTCAACCTTTTGGCTTGTTTCTTGCAGAAATGTACTTCACAAAAGACCAGCCGACATCCGTGAGTTTGCAGCAGGTGAGCTGCACACAGAAATGTTCCTGTTTAGGAAAATAAATAATAAAGACTCAAATATTTAATTTCATATGTGTTTCAGATGGAAAAAACCAAGACTATTCCGTCTTTTATCTGGTTTTGTTGTTACAACGTGTAAATAATTCAATATAAAAATAAGGTCTGTTGCAATAATTCACTGAAGAGATACTGAGCTAATCGTCTCAAGCAGACATGGGCACCTGGTGGCCCTTGGTCTAATTTTATGTGGCCCCAGAAGTAAACATAGAAAATGACAGAAAAATACACAAAACTAAACAAGAATACATAAAAAAAAAATAATACAAAAAATCACAACATTGCAGGAAAATACAGCAAAAGCCAAGAAGAACACAGAAAATACTCCAAAAACACACAAATCTACTACAAACATGACTCAAACCAACAGTACTAACGACAACAGAAATACACAAAAAATACTCAAAATAAAAAACGCAAAATGACAACACAACTTCACAATATGACTCCAAAAAACATATTTTACAGAAAAAATACACCGAAGGGAAACAGAAATGCACAAAAATCACATAAAAGTACTATGAAAACGTATTTGTTATTTCCTGTGTTAATGCTCAGATTGGTCATTAATTCTTAATGCTGACATGAACGTTGATTATGTGGCCGTTCGATCAAACAAAGACATTTTCCAGGGCCCGTTAGCCCTCATTTAAAGAAAATATATATTTCTATATATTGACTATCAATATATTACTGACTGAAAATGAACATGAAAATATATTTCATTATATCATATATTTATATTATATTAGGGGTATCCCGATCTGATATTGATATCGGATATCATCCAGAAAATGGATTTTATTGGACTGCATCTAAAATTTCTGATATATATTATATTATATTTATTCAATTGTAGAATACTGTAGATATTATGTTGAAGGTCAAAATTTATGTAACCAATTGGTTAATAATAAATGGGTCAGTTTTGCTGATCCATACATTGTGAAGCGTATTGCTAAATATATAATACATATATGTAATTACATGTATTGTCATATTTTTTGTAATATAATAAAAACAATATTCACTTATATGTGGGCTGTGACAGAAGTTGCCCACCTCTGATTTTAAAGCATCTCTTGTCTTTTCAGATCACTTCACAAAACCAGACCTACTTAAGCCCACTGGCTCCAAAACAGAGGGAAACGTGTGCACAGACTGAGACGCGACACATGTGATCCTCTTCCTTTGTCTCAGTGAGAGCCTGAACAGGGAGTGCAGTTTATTCTACATGTGCAGGAGGTGATGAGCCAGTTTAGGAGATGTTTCAGTGTCGTCCGTTTTAATGAGAGGACGTCCTGTGGGTATGATACTGAGCTGTTTGTTCCACCATATAATGAGTGTAAACACCTGCTTCATTCTTAATTGCGTCCCATGGACTGTTGCTAAGTGAACATATATTGTAGCTAGGCAGATTAGCTCACTGATCCTGTGATGACATTAGTTGGTTTATTAAGTTCTAGTTTGCTTCATCCTTGATGTTCACTTTGTGAGGAAACTCATTGATTTTGACTGTTTGAAGTGAAGTGGTCACCCTCTCACTTTACTGGACTTCATTGTTTTGCATGTGGCTGAAGTTACATAATCAACACATTCATTTAACATTCAAATGTTCTGCAGGATGATGAAGCTCTACTATTTTTTTTAACGGAGGATTTGTTTTTTTTTTTAGAGTTTTGTCATATTGGAAAGCAACTTTTGCACATTTTTGAGTAACTTCTTTGAAAACAAAAACAAGGTGACAAACTAAAATGTATTACACATCTTTAATGTTGTTTATTTGATTGTTTTTCTTTTATGTTTTTTCATTATTTATCTATTTGGACCATAAAGTGCAAGCTCCATAACATTTTTTCTGCTTTTTATTTTAAAGAATTGTAACTAAAAATGTAGCCAACTCCATGTGTATTCTTAGTCTGCTATTGTCTGCTCACATGCATTGTTTTGATAAATGACATTAACCACATACTTTTAGCTTTGTCAACACATTTCTGATTTGTAAAATACATTTTTAAAAGAAGCTCTGTCCCGTATGTCTCATATGTCTCGTATGTCTCGTATGTCTCGGGTCTCCACCCATGCACTTCGTGCGCACACGCACTCATTACGACCGCACAATACATGCACCTGCTGTGGCAGTAAAAAACAGGTAAACTCCACCCATCTCCATCAGACTTGAGAAACAGCCTTAGAGAGAAGACTGTGTTATCACTGGGTCTGTGTCCTGTTTTAAACAACAGTTTTCCCATCAGGGATCAGAAAGAGGACACAAACAGTGTAAGTACAAAAATCTCTGACTTTAACAAACCTTTAAGAAGTTTATGAAATTTCAATGTCAAAATAAGGCTAGAATCACATTTTGTTTGCAGTCTTAGCTTTGCTGTTGTGCTTTGTTGATGCATGTATTGTTCTTGTTTTCATGGCAAAAAATAATGTGCATATGTGAAGATGCTGTGATGCTTTATTTATTTTTCCCCTAGCTTTCCAAAACTGTTTAAGTTTAGATTTCTTTAAGTTTTGTCACTACGAAATATCCAAATTAAATAAAAAGATAAAGAGAGGAGCTACAAATTGTGGTGAAATATTTTCCGGTACATCCCGTTCCATCACGAGCCTGTTTTCCACAGCATGTCATTCTCACAAAATCCCATGGGTGAAGGAACTTAGAGGTTTACTAGGAAGTACTAGGCGATTAACCCTTAGAGGGGGAAAGTCGTCTTTATCACAAATTTGATGGTGAATCTCATTTGGTCCCATGATGATTGGACACCCACAACACAATCATGACACAGTAAAAATAGGAATTAATTGGAGGATTTAAAACTGAATTTATACAATTTACTATATTTATTTTTTGTCATGGAACATATCTACAATACTACTATCCCTATGATGCCACAGGGCATTTGATAATTCCAGTAGGGGATGCACAGCAGAGCTAAACATTTTAAAAACAACATTCACCAGCACACAATATTTAAAATTCATCCAGGCAGACATGAGACTATACGGGAAGTTGAACATCAGTTTTTATGGCCACAAGGCACCATTTCTTTCCTTCATCAAATCGCCTCTGAAAAGCTCCGCAGAGAGCACAAAAAACCCTTAAAGCAGCAATTCTCAATTGGTGGATTGGGACCCAAAAGTGGGCCCGGACCTGTACTGGGTGGGTCAAAAATAGATAAATACTTGTGTCTCTCATGTTGGACTTGTCTTTTATTTTGAAATAAACTTTTTTTTTTGACAGGTATGCTGTGAAATGCATGTTGCACAGGAAAATATATAAATTTATGTTTAAAAAAATATATTGTGTGTGTTTTCAACAGCTATTTTTGAAAAACTAAATTTGATTGGTTGCGATTTAATGACCGTGGTAAAATGTTAGTCCCAGGGTGAGACCAGTTGAGAACCCCTGCCTTAAAGGATTAGAATTGACATAAACATGTAATATGTTTGATTGAAAGGCAGAGCCCTCAGGATGACCTTTATAAAGGGAGGCAGTTTCCTCCTGCTGCTCCTGGCCTGTGCAGTGTTGGGTAAGAGCAGAACCCAACACTAAAGTGTCAAATGTTTCCAGTGTCTGTCTGTGTGTGCATACGCCCGTATTGATGCTCTGATAATGCTGTCCACATAGCTGAGCATCACAAACCCATGGGCAAAGATAACAGGCACTTCAAGATCGTCAAGTCTCTCGTAAGCAACTTACAGTCAGTCAGTTTTTTTAACAGAGTTATTCATGAATTTGTTAATCAAATTTTTGGGTCATTCCATGTCATTTCACAAATGGCCCATGCACTTCGGTCTAAAACAAATTCTGAAATTTTTACCAAATTAATTAAATTCAATTCAACTTTATTTGTGAAGCACAATTTACAAGAAAGTCATCTCAATGCGCTTACCAAAATATAAAATTCATTATAAGAAATAAAAAAAAACAACAAGATCCACATGAACAAGCATTGTGCGACAGTGAGAAGAAACAACTCCCTTTTAACAGGAAGAATTCTCCAGCAGAACCAGGTTCAGAGCTGGCAGCCATCTGCGTCGAATGGTTGGGGTTAGTGGACAGAAGGACCAACAGAACAGGATAGAGAGAGAGAACATCAGAGTGTCCCAGACTAGTTGAGCCGTGAACCACAGATCAGGAACTGCCACCATCAGCTTCATGACATATGAAACAGAAAAAAGAGAGAGAAGGGTGAGGAGAAGGCACTGACTGCAGAAAAACATGATACAGTATTATAAAGTCAGCCTGTCATGGCCTTGGGTCTAGTCAGCACTCATTGTAAAGGTGACAAATCTCTTCCCGTTTATTGGTAAGCTAACAGCGACTCCAAGGTCTGTAAATGCAATCGTTTATAGACGAGCCCATGTCCGCTCTAGCGGTTAGGTTGTGTTATGATTCAGTCCTGTTTATGTGGACTGTAAATCATAACCAGCTGAATATGTGTTTTTTTTTGTTTGTTTTTTTACCAAATTAAATAAAAAATTAGAATTTTTTTTACCAAATTACCAAATTAAAAAAAATTCAGAAATTTTTACCAAATTACCAAATTGTTCCAAATTTTACCAAAAAGTTCCATGATTATTCAATAGGCACTGGCACACTATACATTTTTTGTTAAATCGAATGAACACTTTTTGAGATATGGCCAATTTAGTGAGGAGGGTATGTGTCGATTTTCGCACGTCCTTATTTTTCTTCCATTTCAGCTTCCAATACCTCAGGAACTACATCACATAGAAAAGTGAAATTTGATATAGTAATACAGCTTCACCTACTATCCCAGAATATATAAAAATATCTAATATACATTCTATCTGGTGGAAATGCCAGCCCGAAACCCTGACAAACTTTTTCCCAATTTTGAGGGGCTGGCATGTCCCCCAAATAAGATGTGTAACAGACAATTTTGTATATTCTGAGAGAGTAGGGGGAGCTGTATTAGGATACCAAATTTTAGTTTCCTATGTGGTGTAATTTTTGAGATATTGGAAGCTTAAAATGGAAAAAAATAAAAAAAATAAGGACACAAACCCCTCTCACTAAATTGTCCATACCTCAAAAATAGTTCATTCAATGAAACCACAAAAATTACAGATTGTCAATTGAATTATAAAAGAACAATTGGCAAAAATGTCTGAATTGTTTGAGACCGAAGTGTGTGGAATGTGCTTAAAATGTGTTGAAATCACATAGAACCCCTTTCTTTAATTTGCTATAAAACATTTAACATCATAGCTAACCTCTGTCTGTGCTTTTGTTCAACTGTCTTTCTCTGCAGATGAAAGAATGTCAGGCAAAGGGTGAGATCACTTTAAATTAAGCTTTCATTGAATGTCTGTGTGTTTGTGTGCATGAACAAAATAGGATGAAATCAAACATACTACTGAAATTGGTCGAAGTGCTTTATGAGCATTTGTTTGTGCTGTTTACCATTTTCAATAAAAGCCATAAATAACCTAAGCAAACCAAGGATTTTTGTTGCAGGTTATGCGGCACCAAAGCAGTCACAGCTTGAGTTTATCTTCAGTAGCAGGTAAACCACAGCCAGAGCCACAAAGTTAACCGCAGCAGGTTTATTTTGTAGTTGTAAAACTACAAATCCGTAATATAACAGAAATTTTAAAGTGGCAGTCGTCTACCAAAGTAAAAAAAAAAAAAATGATATAAGTGAAGAAGAAGCTGTCTTTATTTATTTCAGTGACGAATCGATGGAGAACGGCGATAACGAGCCACCCAAAACACTTGCACAAATCTTTCTCCATGTCCTGGATTCTGTCAATGAAGACAAAAGCAAAGCCGGTCACAATCAGTTCCCTGTGGATGCTCCAGATAAAATGGTGAATATGCATCCTCTAACCAACACAAGCCATGTTCTTGGATTTTATAAATATCACCTTGGTTGTATTTTCTGTTCCAGAGAAACAAAATGTGGAATTGCAGCAACCTTCCCATCATGGTCAAGAAAATAAACAGCAGCTCTGTCAGTACATAACTGCCTGTGTTTTAGGACAAAGGAACGTTGTTCATTGTTCCTGATTCATGTCTGTTTTTGCAGGAGTCCACTGCATGCTACTTACGAGCCTTCATGGCTCCTTTGTGTCTGGCTGCACTGATGACACAGTGCGACGACCTCGACTCAGACGACCACCAAGCGCTGCTTTGGTGTGCCAGAATAATCGTGCCAGAGAAACCCCTTTTGAAATTAAGTAGCAACATCAAAGAAGAAAACTTTAAACCAATGTATGTGGATTATAATTTGTGTGTGTCTACATGGCTCTGTTTGAAATAAAACTCCAAATCCTTTTGGCTGCAGGATGGAGATGCTACAGAGTTTATTCAATTCATCGTCTGACTCTGACAAGACACAAGTTGCCAGATGGGCAAAAGAACAGATTCTCCAAAACAAATTCAACTGTACAACGAAACCGTCTGATTCCAGCTCAAGGAAAGGTCAGATTTATCTGTTGAAGAGGTGTAAAGAGTACTGATATATCCTACTCAAGTAGAAGTATTGCTACTTTATTGAAATTGTACTCAAGTACAAGTACAAGTAAGTCAGACATAAAATACTCAAGTACAAGTAAGAAGTAGCTCAATTAAATAGTTCGCAAAGTAAAAGTTACTCGTTACTTTCACCCCAACGGTTGTTTGTGGTAGTAAATCTTGCTCAGTGGGCGTGTGCTATAGCTGTTCTCACTCAACTTTCTTGAAGCCAAAATACGGCGCATCTTGCAAATTTGATGTCATTTGGAACCAAAGTCTGTGCAGTAGGGTCCGACAGGAGGAGCCCTGGTAACACGCCCTGCCCATTTAGCCTACTGCCCTGATGACTTACGCAGCCCAGCTACGCCAAGAACATACTGTAAGTATCTTTCCCACAGGAAAATACTTACAGTGCTTTTTTGCGCGCCTGCAGTTATGCGCTTCTCTCCTGTGCGTATTCTCCGGTCCAGGTTCCTGACACGCCCACCGCGCTTAAGTATATCAAAAGCACCTAGTAGGTCGATGAAGGCGGTCTGAAACAATGGAGGCGGACTGGGCTATGATGTCATTTCTTTTTAGGCTGTTTAGAAATCATGGAGCATGGAGTTTTCCCAATGCTTGTAAATGTCATTGAAATTTGTGAAAATGATAAAGCGCACTTCTAATTTGAAATGCCTGCGTGACCGAGTGTGATGCGATGGAGGTATGAGGAAATAATCCTGCAGAGCGTCCTGCTTTGATACAGAGGAGACAGAGGTGTTTGCAGTGAAACAGAACCATTGGCTTTCTACAAAATACGTAGTTTTAAATAAAAATTGTTTAATGCTTTATGAAGTTGATGTGAGTGAGTCTGAACTAAAGCTGATCCTCATTTAAATATGTGTGGGAACAGTTTCTTGTATCCATCGTCTTGTGCGCATTTCACCAACTTCTGTATATGACAGCTTGTTTCACTTATTATTTACTCTGTAGTGGATCAAACTGTGACTTTACGTTGGACATATTATGAAAATAGGAATGTCGAATAATCATGGAGAGAACTTTAACATCTGTCGGAGTTTAATTTGACGAGCAGCAGCCACGCAATGTGCAAAAAAGTGCAACATAAAACATTCAACAGCTTCAAAATCAATAAGAACGTTAATCGTGATAATAAAATCATCAACAAACACATTACATCAACAACAACATGACCAAAAAATCTCCCTCTCAATCATACGCAGTAGAGAAAAAAAGTGCCTTTAACTTTGATTTAAAAATGTTCACGTGATGCTGACTTCAGCTCTGCTGGCAGTTTGTTCCACTTCTTTGCAGCATAACAACTAAAAGCAGCATCACCATATTTAGTGTGAGCTCTGGGCTCCACTATCTGACCTGTGTCCATAGATCTGAGAGACCTGCTGGGTTCATACCTGACTAACATCTCACTGATGTATTCTGGACCAAACCCATTCACACATTTATACACCAGCAGCAGAACTTTAAAGTCTATTGATGCTCTTTTGGGGGATTTCTATTAGAAAATCATTACAATAGTCCAGTCTGCTGGAGATAAAAGCATGGACCAGTTTCTCCTGATCTTTCTGACTTATGAAACCTTTCACCTTAAACACCAATAGTCCAATATATAGCAAGAAACGGTTCGGATAGCATGGCAAATACTAGAGAAGTGTGTGCAACAGAATGCTGTGGGTTGAATCTCCAGCCTTGCTGACTAGAATTTCCCACTGATCTGTAAACTTTTTTTTTTTTTAAATCATGAATGTTCTTTGTCACCAATTTGTTTATAATGCAGGGATTAAGGATCGTTGCAAATCTCAAGTGAAATGGTTGGATTCTGAAAAGATGAACATACTGGGCTGCTTTTCCCTTTATTTCACATCAGAGGATATTGCATCTTCTCCCAAAGAGAAGGTAAAAAAAGGGGTTCATCACTGAAGGTTAAAAAGTAGAAGAAACTGGAGCACAAATATTCTGTGTTCTTCCCACTATATTGTTGGTTTCTCTTCCTTTTCCTTGCAGCTGTGTGAACTTATTCGCTTAGGATGCTTCAAATCCTTAAAGGATAAGCCCAAACCCAGCTGGGCTAAAATGTTTCTGCAAAAATACAAAGAGTGCTTCCCTGGAGAAGAGTTACAAGAACATGTGGATGAGTATGCTGCTATATGAGTCTCATCATGCAAAACATGTCCCAGAAATGTCATTACCTCCAATCCTCAACGACTGTATGATAGGAAAATGATATGGTGAAGGTTAGCAGGATGCACAAACTGTAGTTTAAAAGTTATTGTGTATCAATAAAATTGTATCTAACCACGAACAATCAAACTCAAAAAGTTCTGACACTTTTTTCAGACTTTAGCTTCCTTTTTGACACTTTTATCAAATTTATGTCCTTTTTTTGGCCACTTTTCATCCAAATGAGCTAACTTTTGCCCAATAAATACTGCTTGTTTTATTTTTTTCCCTACATTTTGCCTCTTTATTTGCCCATTTTTTGGCCACTCTTATTTGTTTTTGGCCCATTTTAGTCACTTAACACTCTATTCTTGCCATGTTTTTGCCACTTTTGGACCATTTTTGGCCACCATTTACCATGTCTGCCTCCACTCGCTCGTCAAAATAACAAAAAAAACAAACGTAGTGGACCAAACCAGCACACTTCAGATCAACGGCCCATCGGGATGATGCCCGGTTTGCAAGATGGCCACTAACACCCCTGCCTGATTCCCTTAATTTTGAGACAAAGCCACAAGTTCTCACAAATTCATCAGGGATGTGTCAATAATTCTAGGATGTAGCAGATTAGAACATTTTGAATAGGGACTATAAAAAGGTCTTATGTGATCTGAAACTGAACTAACTTGGCCCTTGTGTTTGAACCATGGGAAGAATTGTATTGGGAGGTTTTTACATGGTTATCACGCTTCCTCTGCTCTCTCCAGGCTCGGGCCTCTGGCTTGTTATCTTGACGATGATTTAGTCTCAAAAGTCATTGTCGGCAGGAACAGCACTTCATCAGAATTACTTCATCAGTTTGAACACTGTCACAAGCCAACTATGAGAAAAGTAAAGCCCGCTTGTTTCACACTTATTTTCCTCCTTCTTTTCCAAAAGTGTGAATAAATCTCATTTTGACTAACTCCTTTCTTTTTGTCTTCTAATGACTAAAGCGGATGAAGCAGTTTGTCAACCTCCTGCTTTCAAATGCCAGCAATGCACTAAAATTGCAGGACCTGCATGAGATTATGCATTTTCTGTCTCAGAAACAGATTTCTGCCCTCCCTGACCACATCCTTGATGCGGTTCTCAAAATCAAGTCTCTAAAGTGGACGCGTGGTCAGGAGTGTCTTTTGGTTAGGAAACAGAATGCAGACAAGGTAAGCCTGTAGAGCTAGCATGGCGTTTGTAATGTTTGCCTTTTAAATCTAACACCCTCTACATTCTGCCTCTCTATAGTGTGATGAAATGTCAGTCAAGAACCTAACTGTGCTCCAGTCACTTTTACACGGTTTGCCAGTTTGTATTTTCAAGAAGTTAAAAGCTGAGGAGTTCCTGGAGGACTTGGATGCTCATGAGGGCTGGTGTGAGACAATGACGAAGGCGCAACTTCAGGCCTTAATGAAGGAAGTATGTAGAGAAAGATGAAAATAAATAGTGAATAAATTTACTAGTACTTGCACTGTAATGGATAAACAGGATTGACACATAAAGCACATAAAGTGGTATTACCAGGGACCAAATTTCAGATCTATGCTTTCCTGTAGATGATACCTTATCTGCTGAAGAAAAGGCTTCCAAGGTGTTTGCCTTGTATTGCATCCCTTATCAGCCTTCAGAATAAAAGCATCAACTCTTTGGATGAAGTGGAGAAAAACACCTGGTGCAAAACTCAGGTATTGTCTTAGTATGTTTATCTCTCTGTTGTCAGTGATTTTTCCATATGTTTATATATCTTTGTTTGTTTCTTTACACAGGCAGCCTATTGGGTGAAGAAGACAGAAGGAAAGCTGCCTGTGTTTGAGTAAGATTTATTGAAATAACACAATTAAGTAACCTCAGTGAAGAAACTCTACCTGAAACAAAAAAGGGCATTTTTGAATATATGACATGATTAGAAACCATTATTTTATATTTTCTTTAATGTCATTTCATTTACTTTTTTCTTTGAATTAGGACATTACATATGAATCAATGTGTCAGCCAACAGCATCAACATAAATATGCCAGAGTTGGCACAACAGCTGAATTTCATCCACTGTCTTAAGGCAGGTAAACGTGATTTAACATACAGATGAACAATAACATTTAACATACAGTTAAGCAACATGGCACAATGAGACAAACATTAAACTGACTGACGACAGAAAATATAATACCACATATACTATTTATAATAAATGAACAACTGTCAGGCGTTCAAAGAGTCCAATAATAAAGTACAATATTATCTGGGTGCATGACTGGTTTGTTTTCAAACAGTTTTTAAGAACTGCTTTGATGGTTGGGTAATTGCCACAGTTTCTGATGTATTTATTACTTAACTCGTTAAATCTGCTGTTTTTATGTTTCCTTAACACTTTTTTTACTTAACACAAATTTGGGAAAATTAACCTCAAACACTATGTTTTTGGGGTTCTTAGAACAAATGGAGATGGGTGAAAAATAGCATGACATGGGACCTTTAAAGAGTACGATGCATGCCCTTGTTGCTGTTTCCTTTTGTTCAATGTGCTCACATTCTCTGTTATGACAGGAAGCTGCGTTCATCCATTCAGGGTTTTGGTTGTGAATGGATTGAGAAGCTCAACAAATCTGTTTTACTAGAGTGGGTCAAAGCCATTACCAATAACTCACAATGGCTCTCCAAGTCTCAGGTAGGGTTTTATTCTCTTTAATATCTTTAGCCTACACAAGCTATAACAACAGTGTATCTCCTGATAAATAAACACATTTTCAGGCCAGATGTTCTGCCAACGCCTTTTTTAAAACAAAGAACGAGAACTACTTTAAAACCATCACTGAGGAGGAACTTGAAGCAATCCCCACATTCATACTTCTCTTTCTGAGGTACATAAAATGCAACCTTTTTTATTGTTTTTTTTTTTTTTTACACATAAATGTTTTTTTAAAACCAAGAAGCTGATCTCCTACCTACTTTCCACAGGCAGGAGTTGCCAGACTCTGTGTGTCCTACTTTCATTGAGAAGATGGGAAAGGCCGACCTGAGCTTATTGCCTAATCGTGAACGATCTCGTCGTACACTGGCTGACAAAGCTCTGCACTGCGTAGCAAATGTGAATACAAAAACAAGAGCACAAACCAAATATCCTGTTTGCCAGATATTGGCAGATATTTGGATCAGTGATCCTGATCATGGTATCATGATTCATGATCATTCACACTTTAAAGGCTTGGAAGAAAATCATATCCCCCTTATTAATGTTACAGTAGGTCCAAATGTATGGACACCCCATTTTTTTTATTTATTTTTTGAAATCGCCATGAAATGTGCAATCCAAATCCGGATCTGATCTAGATGAAACTCATTGGGGTAATTGATTAACCAGCCCAACATAACTGAGTCAAATGTCATAAAGATTAGTCAATTATTAAGCGAGTTATGAATTTTTTAAATTTGGCCAATTTGAGAGATACTGTAGGACTTTTGTTGACTTGTGAAACTGATCCAGAATCAGTATTTTGATCCAAATCTATGTATGGAATATCCCATGGCATAAGGTCTACCTTTGCTTAAAATGTTTAAAATTACAAATTAAAATCTTTTAAGTACTTTTATTGTAATCCTGAGAGACAAACAAACACATGAATAGATGAAAACATAACCTTCAGGCAGAGTGAACAATTAAAAAAGCTTTTTACTGACATTTTACTGACAGTAGAAATGTTAACTGGCAGAACAAGGAGCTTGTATGAAATAGGGAGAAAAAGAAAAAAACAGATTTTATTGGGAATCCTTCTTCTTTGGAATTTTGATTCAATTCAAATGTTGAGTCAAAATATGATTTGTTCAATGTTCAGGCCTTAAGGATGTGTTGATAAAACTCCAGTTCTGTTTACGTCTTTAGGCATGCACCTTCTGGTTTTTGTGTGTGTGTTCCCAGTGTGGGGTACAGACGTGATTAAATAGGCAGTGATTTCAACATTGTTGGTTGTTTGCAGGGGAGAAAGCTGTCTGAGCTGACCAAAGAGGACGTGCACAAACTTGGTTCAATGCTATGTGACCAGTCTCCTTCCAACTTGAAACTGCTGACAGAAGAAGTCCTCACTGAAACCTTTGAGTTGTTGGCTAACTGCAGTAACATATTCAAAGCCCACATGACAGAGATGAAGAAGCTGCTCCAGGCAATTGGGTACGCTGTGTTTCTGGGTTTAACCTTTGGTAAAGCAGAATTATTTAATGCTCTTGGACCCGTTGATAAAAAAGTTTTGTTGTCTTTTTATTTTTACAGATTTTATTGAATAAAATAATGGATGATTGTCGTAGGTCTGCATGCTTTTCTAAATCAGACATATCCAGCAGCTGGAATTTTAAAAAGTTGGATAACTTCTCCACTTTCTTTAAAAATACTTTTTTTTTTATCATTTCAGTCAGGATCACTTTAGTCAAATTATTTTAATTAGCATGCAGTTTAAAATTGGTGATGAGGCTCTGTTCTGGGACCTCTCTGCACTTTCAACTGCAGCATGGAAAGCCTGAAGCAAAAGGAGCTCCCCCTCGCTCTTCCATGAGCTACATGGAGAGGTATAAGCAGAGAGAGCGGTCAGCAGAACCCCCTGGAACAGAAGCACATACGTTAAATGGCAACAGGAGACATTGTTTGATTAGACGAAAGAAGAGGAGCTGGGGTGGGGGTGGGTTGCGAGGCGTTTGCGGACAACACATGCGGAAGTAGGCGTGTTGCAGTGGTTTAAATACAGACACTCGAACCAATGGGAAGCATGGAACATGATCAGCTGAATGATTAAATGAATTAGTTAATCATCTGGATGCTGTCAGTGGTTACAGCTACTGGCAGCTGAGGGGGCAGGGCTGGCTTGACGTTCATGCCTGCCTGAACTAACGCAATGCTCAATTTTTATCCCAGAGAATTAATATTATTCATGTTCATCTATTTCTGGTCTTAAAGTTGGTCAATATTGACTCGTGCATCAAGTCCTTCTGTGGTTAAATAAATCGCAAACTCTGTGGTCATTCCTAAAGTGATGAACAGAAACAGTTCCAAAGGAAGTGTTTGCTGTGTATGTATTTAAAGTGCTGTAAAATCTGATGTGGTTTGTGAACTGTATGTATGAGTGTGTTATTAGAGGACGAATGGCTGTAAAGTATTTTACTAAGAAACAACCATAACAAATGTCTCGTATTACTGACAGCAATTCTTCTACTTGGACACCTGAGAAGATGGAGAAATTTGGCGTTCTCGTTGTAAAAGATGATGAAGCCCTTTTCTTGCTGCCTAACAGAGTGCGTATCCACTCATTTAACCAACAAAAACTCAAATTCTTACTCGCTATTTTATGAAATTTGATTCTTTAGATTTATAAATGTATTGCTGTTTGGTAATATTGTCTCTGTTTCTCTCTGCGTTTCAGCCTTGGCTGAAAGATGTGTTGTATTTCCTAAGTGAGAAAATTCCTGCTCCTTCAGAAGCCCTGAAAAAGAAAGTCTTTGAGCTTGTCACCAACATTTCACTGACTGCAGCAGGTAGGAAAATTTGAGTTATTTGCATTAATGGAAAATACTGTAAAAAATAAATTTGTTGTATGTCCATAATTATTTTTCTATTCTTTATTTTTCGGTTACACCAAAGACTCTGGGGAGGCTGCCCCAGATGGTCAGGTTAGAGTTGTTCTCACAGAGAATCTGGTTGAAGAACTGGGACCAAGTAACTGCTACTGGCCATCGACACAGCTGGACACGATGACAGTCAGCACTTTTGAAGCCACTGTGGAAACGCTTGGAGAGTGTCCTTCATACCGTGCAGATCAGCTGGCTGTGCTCACTAAAAAAGCTATAGAGGTAAAATGGAGCTGTTCAGAAATATGTTTCAGTCAGGATTACTTTTGATAAATTATTTATTAGCATGCAGTTTAAATTTGGTGGTAAGGCTCTGTTCTGGGACTTCTCTACCCTGGAAAGCCAGAAGCAAAGGGAGCTCCCCCTCGCTCTTCCATGAGCTACATGGAAAGGCATAAGCAGAGAGAGTGGTCAGCAGGACCCCCTGGAACAGAAGCACAGACATTAGATGACCGTGACTAACTCTAACCAATGGGAAGCATGGAACATGATCAGATGGATGATAAACTGAATTTGGGGGATGATGCCGACAGTTGTTAACAGCTACTGTCAGCTGTTGGGGCTAGGCTAGCTTGACTTTCGTGCCACCCTGAACTAACGCAAAGCTAAATTCCAGGCATTCCAGCATGCAAAACTCTATGGGAATATTTACAGAGAATTCCATATTCTGCAAAAAGCTTTCATCCTTTTTCTCATCCATCACAGCTTGATGTAGGCAAAATAGTCAAAATTTTAATATGTAAATGTTTTTTCGCCACAATTTGTGTTTGTCCTGTGTTGTTTATTACAATATGTCAGCGGTAGAAGTGGCCCATAAGCTGCAGTCACATGTAGATTCATCCAACACAACCAAACACAACCGTGGACAATTCCTAAATCATTCTTTACTAGATTCAGTACGTGGAGAAAAAGCTTTAATATTCACATAGTCCAGCAGAGTGTGGAATGTCTGGATGGTTTTCTCCTGGTTTCTGTGCAGGTCTTTGGTCCAGTGTCACAGATGGATCGATGTCAGCTGGTGCAGCTGCACTGCATTGCTCGAGGCTTCTCTAACTCTGACCTTGAGTTGCTGCCTTTCTCCCTGAGCTCCCTGAAAGACATGGTCCACTGCGGATACACTGAGTCTCAGGTCATACTCAGAAGTTGAACTCACTCACATTCTCGGTTACTTTTGGTCATTGACTCCAAACTCCTGATGTTATCTTTGCGTACACAGATGGAGTCGGTGTGGAAAGGTATTGCAAAACGTTACAATCTGACAGTGCAGATGCTCGATGCTACAGACATTGTGGAACTGAACCAGTTCATATCTGGTCTTAGTGCCAGTGAGATCGCACAGCTCGATGTGGAGAGTTTCAGGTTTGTCAACTTTATTTATATAGCACATTTCATGTACAGGGTAATTCAAAGTGTTTTACCCAAAACAAAGAACAAGCATTACGGGTGAGGTATTTAAAATGAGGGTGCGTTGATATAGATAGACAGAAACTGAACGCTGCTTCTCTGCATTTGCTTTTTGTCCTGGAAACATAAAGCAGACCTGTCCCAGACGACCAGAGACCTCTAGATGGTTCGTAATGTAACAGAAGGTCGGAGATATATTTTGGTCCTGTACCATTTAGGGCTTTATAAGCCAGCAGTAGAACTTTAAGATTTTTAGACTGTGGGAGGACACTGTATGCAACGAGAACGTGCAAACTAGAGGGTAAGGTCTCTGTGTACTCACCACTACACCAGTGTGTTTCTGTCACAGGAACGCAGTGGGACAAATTAGCTGCTTTGAGTTATCCGACAAGAAAAAGCAGCAGCTGAGGAATCTGATTGTAGCTGTATTTGGAGATCCCAGCACATGGAGTGAAGCCCAAGTCAGCGCACTGGCCATCATCATCCGTGAGCATATTTCTTCCTCTGAAACAAAACAAAGAGAACTAAATGCTAAAACTCAACCACTACTTGTGACCCACAGCTCACCTGACAGAGGGCGACTGTGCCACTTTGAAAGAAAATGTGTTACCGTTTCTCAGAAAGTCATGCATCTCCCTCATTTCCCCGCTCAGCTTCAAAGTAAGAGACTTGTATTGTTTACAGACCACATAGTGATGTCATTATGTAGCATTTACAGTTGTCTAGAAATACCAACTGTATTTTTCACTTGTAAAATAAAATTAAGCTAAGTCAAACAGATCCGACCATTTAAACGTAATCAGTGGATTAGTGCTTAAACTCCTGGAGGACCACAGTTCTACATGTTTAAATCAAACTAGTGCTCAAACACTCATAGTCGCATGCTTATTCATTAGAGGCAAACACGCTAAAAACATTGATTATGGTATATTTGCACGCTTGTCGGATGCTAAACTGGTTGTGTCTGGTCAATTGTTCATCTTTGTGCGTGCACTCAAGTTACAGCACATTTTTACACATGCAAACCTTTAGAAAATGAGGCCCACAGAATGCAAAGCTACCCTGTTAGTGCTGTTTGATTTATGGAAACACACCAAGCTCCATGTGATGTGGGATTCAGCTGTTGTTTGTGGTTTTCCCTGTAGAAGTTCTCTGAGAACCAGCTAAAGGCTTTTGGGCCTGATAATGCTGAAATGGTAACCAGTTCCCAGCATGCAATGCTGAGCGCAAAACAACTGGCTGCGCTGGAAGAAGCAGAAACTGGATCTGATGAACTCGTACTGAACTCCGTACAATCAAGTGAGACAAAAGTCCAAGTTCTTCAGTGCTAAAATATAGAGTGCAACTATTAATTTTGTGCTGCACCCCAAAATAAACACACAAAACGACGACAAAAATTACTCATAACATACAAAATAACATAAATACAAACAATAACCATAACAAAACTACACTAAACAACTTCAAATACAAACAAAACTACTAGACAGGAAATCCAGAATGAAAACTATCGGTACTACAGATATAGATCAGTCGCTGGCAGTCTGGAATTGTTCCAGGCTACAAAAATACACAAATTCAGAAAAAAAATACACAAAATGACAAAGAAATACAAAAATGACAGAAAATACTATATACAAAATTACAACAGACTAAAATATTCTGTTTTTTCCTGTTCATACGCAGATTGGACTTTTTATTCTCATTGCTTCATAAATGTTAAAGGGTACCTGTAGTGACCCGGCCTGGCCGATGAAAGCAAGTGCGTCATATCCTGTCCAAAATGGCAGCTCTCGATAGTTTAATGCCCGACAGCATGAAATTATTCTAAAAAAAAGTCCCCTTAATGTGTTTTTTATTAAAAAAAAAGAAAGAAAAAAGGTGCAGATATTTTGTCTATTGGTAATACATTAAACACATTTTTTGTTATACATTTTCACTACAGGTACCGTTTAATAATGTAGCCCTCAGATTAGATGGACACATTTTTGTGGCCAGTGATACAACTCTGGTCGACTGTATTTTATTTCACCAGACAGAATATTATTTTCTTAAACTTTGCTGTATGCAACTCATCTAATAATAAAATGAAGAAAAGCTAACTTCTTTACCTTGACATTGACCTCTGTGTGCAGGAGCTCCGTTGCTGAATGTGGAGGGGGTCGTGGCCTTTTCCAAGCCTCTCCTTTTCTTCTTCATGGGATTTATGTTGCTCTGAGAACTGTTAGCACATCACACCGCTAACACGCTAAAGCTCAGCCTAGCATACACACTGTAACCTGTGCAACACATGTAGGTGTAACGTTACAGTAACACAATTACTCCAAATATCAACATTCTGTGATGTTTATGTAAAAGTATATTTTAGAATAAAAAGAGAAATATTTATCATTTAATGCTTATTTATCCTCTGAATGGGTAAATATTTAATAGGTAATAAATGAACAAATTAAATAAACAGAGGTAATAATTAGATAATAATCTGTTTATCTGTTCTGTTTCAGTGAGTGGGAAACTGAACACAATTAAATGAAATATTAAACACAAAAAAAAGGTGTGATGTGATTTATTCTATGGGTTCAATCGGAGAATAAGCAAAAACACACATTAAAAGTCATAAACTGTTCTCACTGAGAGTTTGTGTTTGTGTGGACTAAAAACAAAAGTTCTCCAACATCAATATTAGAGGTTACCATGCATCCAAATGATGTTTCTTGTCGTAATTTAAAAAAATGTACACACTTTAGAGTAAACATTAACTCTTTTATTTTAAAACAAATCTCTGCAAAGTTACAAGCACAAACATTGAAGTGTTTCAAACGTGACTTAAAATCAGTCAAAGGTATTATTTTTTTTTGTTTTTTTACAGCTGTCAGATAAAGGCACAGTGATTTCAGCTATTTGGCTTTAAAAAACATTCACACATTTAAATGGAGCTGAAGGAGGCACCAGGGAATATTTTAAATATCTGCTATGGAATCCCAATATCATCTTGTCTGATAGTTCAGTGGACAAAGTGGTAAGCGGAGGGTTAAGCAACAATTTTGTGTTTGTAGCATAAACAACAATAAAAAGCAAATTATTATCATTATTACTTGTAATTTTACTCAGAGAAAAGTTCTTAAACCTGTTGGACACGACTCACCAACAATCTTTGGGAAATGCACTTCATTTCCCAAGCTTTTATTTTGAAAAAAATGAACATTCCTTCTTGGCTTTTTCTATGCCGATGCATCGACACATATTGACCACTTTTGAGTAACAGGTGAAGAACCTTTGATTTGAAACACAAGAAGTTGCAATTCTTCTGGTTTTCACAAAAAATAAAATGTCACTGTGTGAACATAAAGTGCAACTGGTTAACGTCACCCATTAACATTTCTAACATGTTACCAATAGTAAAAATATGAACTGGAATTCTAGCTACACATTCAACTGTAGAACAGCCAGTGGCTGCATCCTTTGGGAAATGTCTTTCATTAAATATGTGGTAGGTTTGGCATTAATGGAACTAAACGTGAATGTTTTTGAACATTTAGGGTGATGGCTTAGTTTAACAAAGAAGCTCAGCCGTAGGAGGACGTGTTTCCATGTCTTTATATTAAGTTTTGCACGTTCTCATTGATCGTGCATGGGTTTGTTCACCCATAGTCAACAAAAGTGAAAAAGTATGTTTAGTTCATTTCAACCAGGGTAAAGCTGTTTCAGCATAACTGGATATTCAGGTGGGGGGGATGAATCAATTCTGGATTTAAGATTTTAACCTAAAAAATGCTGTGCAAAAGTTTATCTTTCATAATTATTTGTTGCAAATATTATTTCTTGCTTTATTTCTTAAATTTAGTTTCATAAAATTACTACTTACAGATGACAGACACTCAAAGCATCTAACTAAACCGTACGGGGAGTTTCCTTTGTCATTTTAAGCTCTTTGCTTAATCCTGCAGAAGACTGGATTGGATGATCTAATGACGCCAATTTCAGTTTGACAGAAACTAAAGTGAAACTACAGATGTTTAAACTACAATTAGAAGCATAATTAATATCTGAGCTAAGCACTAAAAAGATTATCTTCTAATGACACATTAAACACATTATATTAAATGATTATAGTGACTAAATGAATCACTAATTCTAGTTTAATTTCTATTTTTTTTTTAAAGAAAATTACAACAAAGTCTTGCATTTCTAAAGAAACTGATCAATCACTGCTTAAGTGTGGATGTTTCTTTCATTCTGTTAAAATGAGCAAAGCGCAGTATGAGCTGGTGACAGTTTCCCTGTATTGTAAAGCTTTACATAGAAACTGGTGATACGTCACAGTTTAGAAACACCCTGAGTTTCCAAAAGTAAATGAACCGCAGTAGCATCGTTAGTGAACAGCTTTATGTCCTGACTGAGAGAGGAATGGACTGTTCTACAGTGTGTTGTATTTGTGCAGTGATTAGTCAATTAAACAGTGTCTGCAAGCATGTTCAAAGGCACTATTCAAAAGCCAAAATTAGGCATTTTTAATTAATTTTCAGCCTTGATTTTCCCAGAATTCCTAGCATTTATGTAGGCCATACCGTGAGTTCTGAAGTGAGTGTTCAGATCTGCAGATTTTTCAAAGCCCTTCCCACACACCTTACAGATGAGCGCTTCCTCCTCTTCGTTCCCCTGACTGCTGGACGGCTGAGGCGACTCCAGTGAGCCGTTCACCGGCGGCCCGTCCTCATGATTCCTGCTGGAACCAGGCGAGGACCCCAGGTGTCCACTGAGGCCTGGCTGCTGGTCACCCAGAGGATCCTTGACTTTATGAGTGATGAAACGATGGCGTGATAAAGAGGAGGTGGAGGTGAAACAGGCGCCGCACTGTAAACACTGCAGGCTGCGGCTCTCTGCTCCTCCAGGTTTGTGCTGGCTGATGTGTTCCAGGAACTCAGGCTGGTCCTCTGTGGTGAAGCCACAGGGAGCGCAGCGATATCCTGACGTAGGTAGAGAGCACTGAGCGATGGCCGCAGAGGAAGACGAGGATAAGGATGAGCGTAGCTTCTTCACTGGACTCATTTTATCAGGCGACTCTTCCTCGTGCTCAATCTTCACTGCCTTCCTCCGTCTCCTCCGGCGGGAACTGAAGCTGTTGTCCTGTTCAGATGAGCTCTCAGCATCCTCTGCCCCTGCCTATGAGGACAGATCAGATAACTGCAGTTTTTATTTCATCTTCCAAGGCCTGCACTGAATCATAACCATGTATTTATCCAAAACCCTCACAACTACACTATAGGGACTTGATGATTCTGCTGGAAATGATTGAAATCAAAGTCAAGCCAAAAAAAACTGCCTCATATTTTGGAGGAAATTTCCATAATAGCCTCAGAATTTCAAAATTACAAAGCAAAGCACAGTTTCAAGCAGCTGCAATTACAAGATCAATGTTCAGATATTAAAAATATCATTATGTAACAGGGTTCCAAAACCCTGTTTTGTACCAAAGTTTAAGAGAAAAAAGCAAACGATGAATGATTAGTCACTACTTGGTAAAGCTGCCTCACAACATAAAAGCACAGCTTTCCCCACCCCTTCATTTGTCCTACCCTGACTCCCTCTTCCCTGTTCCTTTCCCCCTCACCTAAGTGTAACACTGACCTCTATTTAATAAAGTTTTTCTTACCCTTCCTTGGGGAGGGCTGGTGATGGTCACAATTATGCAATAAAATAAATTCATTTATTTAATTACTGTCGTGAAAAGATTGCACTATAAGTAGTGTTGACCTTCGACAGCATGTGCAGACAAGGTAGAAAAAAAGAGGAGAAAAAAATCACAGTTTAAAATGTTAGTACAACCCCACCTTTTAGCTGATCCGCCACTACAGGGTAATTAAAAAAATGCCTTGATTATGGACGTTGCTCCAAGAGTATTTAAGACACGCCCAGTCACAGCAGCCCCACCCCCACAGCACTGCACAGTTCTGCATGGAGCTGTCAATAAATGCTCACTGAGGACTGTGATAGGAGGAAACCTCCTCCTCCCATCTTTTATAGGAGAGGCGGGGCCAACAGTGACAGTGATGTCACTGATCCAAAAAGACATCACTGATATAACCTCAGCCAAAAGCAAAACTAAATTGCAATAGCCAGCATTCAACCCACAGAAGGCATTCACTCTGACATTTTACAACTAAAAACGCTCAATTTAAATACTTAAGAGTAGGAGTGGGAATAGGATCAATAAACTGCATTACTTCATACCAAACCATATTATGTATTCAGCAGAAAAAAGTGGTTTTAGGGTGTACTAACACTTTAAGTTCAAAGCAGAGAGAAATTAGAGTACTTACCGTCACTGCCTCTTGTTTCGCTGTGTCTATGCTGTGTTTCTGTAGAAGATGCTTCTCCAACATTGATTTGCTGCTAAAAGTTTTCTCGTCATCAGTACAAAACCTGCACAAACACACAGTGACATGAATGCATGATAAGATGATTGCATTTTTTTTCGTCTTAAGACTCATCCAGGACACTCACTGGCAGGGAAAGCCTCGAGTCCCGTCTGAGTGCTTATCTTTCATGTGTCGCATCATGTTGGACGAGCTGGAAAAGGAGCTTCCACACTTGTCACAGGGAAACTTCTTCAGAGTCTAACAACAGAAACATACGTCCCTTCATCCGTGTCTCAACACCACGGCTGAATAAATGATTAAAATTGCACACACAGGGGGAACAAGTTCACCTTTCCATGCTTTTCACGCATGTGGCTGATGTAGTCCTCCCGGACCTGAAAGCAGCTCTGGCAGGAAAAACACTTCCATGCAGAAGGCGCCGACTGCCTTTTAGTTTTCCCTTTGTCATCGTTCCCCTCATCCATCAAATCCTCATCGGAACTCTCCAACTTCATCAGAGCCTGTGAGCCACTGGTCACAGCAGTGGGTGGGGGCAGCTCTTCTTTTGATTGGATAGACTTGTGTGTCTGAGAAAACAAGAAATAAAACTGAATTAAAAAACAAAAACAAAGGAGCGCTATGATTTTTTCACACGTGAAAATATACCCTGTAATGTTCCAGAAGGGAATTCCTCTGAGAGAACAGCTTGGTGCATTCAGGGCACTTGAACACAGGCACCTTCTGGTTGATTAAATGAATGTCAAAGTGGGTGTACAGCAGGGGCTTGTGGGTAAAAACCGTGTCACACATTACACATTTATAGATCAATCTGTAAGAAGTTAAAAGAATGAGTCAGACACATAAAAGTAATGGGGTAATGATTTGGTAAATACACATATTACATAAACATGGGTGTAACTACATAGTCTGTGCTTCTGTGAGAGTGGCGTGCAGCGCTGTAATATGACTCTGGACGCTTGGAGCAGATTTAAAAGCCATGGGACAGCTGGGGCACTTGTGGAACGTGTCACAGTGAGCCTGTTGGATGTGAGACTTCACTGAGTTCAAACCTCCAAACACCACCAGGCAGCTGGAACATCTGGAGGAAAAAAAGTTTCCAATTATTAAGCCACAGGAGTATAAAAATGATAAAATCAGTTCATTCTATCAGCACGTTAGGCAATTACTCACCTGTAGCCAATGCGGCGGGTCAGGTGTAAACAGATCTCCTGCAGGTGTGTTTGAAGCAGAGCCTGTGTGGTGGTGCCGCCACACTCCGGGCACACGTAAGGTGAGTTGCCCTGATGGATGCGCTGATGAGCCGCAGCACTGCACACGTTGGGAAGCAGCATAGGTGGCGAACACTCTGTGCAGGACTGCAAATACAAAACAAAATGTAGGAATAACATCAGCACTATACTGAATTATGTCAAAACCAGATCAAGCCTGCAGCTCTTTTTCCTCACAAAGCTCTGTGCCGGTTTGGTTTCTTGAAATGCTTGCATCACTCTTCTTCACTGCTGACTGAAGCTGACACTCAGGACATTGGTTGTTTGTGTATTGCACAGATGCTGCTTCCTTGTTTTGTCCGTCCTGATGTGACTTGTGTGCTGAATTTGGGATTACGTGACCTGAAATCACAATAGATATTAGACAGGGTGAAGCAAGAATCAGCATCAGGATGAACCACTATAGAGTATACCAATCACTGACAAACCTGAACCTTTCTTTTGTTTATTACAGTGAATACGGGAATGAAGCTGTGTGACCTGTGATTGGCTCTCTTGGAAAACCAATCAGGCTCAAGTTCAGTCAAACTTTTTCAAACTTGTTTCAATGTTTTCAACCTTTTCAACCTTCTCAAAATATTCCAAATTTTCAACTTTTTCAACTATTTCAACCGTTTTTCCAACTGTCTTAAATTTTTTCAACCTGTTTCAAACTTTTCAAAATGTTTTCAACTTTTTCAACCATTTTCAAACCTTTTCAACTTTTTCAACCTTTTTCCAACTTTTTCAAACTTTTTCAAACTTTTTCAACTTTTCAAACTTTTCAACCTTTTTCAAACTTTTCAACCTTTTCAACTTTTTTCAACCTTTCAAACTTTTTCAACCCTTTTTCAACCCTTTTTTTAAACCTTTTTCAACCTTTTTTAAACTTTTCAACTAATGCTCAGCTGTTTTATTCACTTTCAGCTCATACTGGGAATTTACCTATACTAGTATATAAACTGGTTTTCGGGATTGTTGCTAAGTTATTACAACGTTAAGGCTATTGCTAGGTTAATGCTATGCTAATGTAGTGCGACGGGGGCCAGCACATGCATCCTCACTTGCATTTTCTTCAGGAAATGCAAAAATTCTAGTTATTATATGTTTTTATTCTTCTTCCGTGCACTCTATCAACTCCCACAATTTTTAACCAATTTCAACAATTGAGGTATCAAACTCTTCAGAAAATTCTGCACATCTCTGCTATATCTCAGTGGTTTGAAAACTTTTCAATTTTTTGAGTTATTTCTCGTGGAACTTTGTGCTCTCATCCACTTTACATTGAAAGTTCGAACCTTTTTGACCCTCTTTGACACTTTGACCCTCTTCATCGTCGGCATTTTGAAACTGATCCAAACCATTCAACTTTTTCAACCTTTTTCAACTTTTTCAACTGTTTCAACCTTTTCAAACTTTTTCAACCTTTTCAAACATTTCAAACTTTTTCAAACTTTTTCAACCTTTTCAACCTTTTCAACTTTTTCAAACCTATTTCAAATTTTTCAAACTTTCTCAAATTTTTCAAACTTTCTCAAATTTTTCAAACTTTCTCAAATTTTTCAAACTTTATCAAAATTTTTAAACTTTTTCAACCTTTTCAAACTTCTTCAACCTTTTTCAAACTTTTCAACCTTTTTCAACCTTTTCAACATTTTTCAACCTTCAAAGCGATTGTTGCTAAGTTATTGCAACATTAAGGCTATTGCTAGGTTAATGCTATGCTAATGTAGTGCGACGCGGGCCAGCACATGCATCCTCACTTGCATTTTCTTCAGGAAATGCAAAAATTCTAGTTATTTATGTGTTGCAGCTGACTGTTTCCTCACCGGGTGCCGTTGGTTCTTTCTGGCTGATCATCTGATCCACAGGTACAGGCTTCATGACTAGATGTGAGCACTGCATGATCAGCCCTTTCTCCTTGTGCTCCCTGGCATGTAGAAGCAGGCTGCACTTGTTGAAGAAGGCCAGCCGTTTGGCACAGTGGTTACAGGTCACCTCGATCCGCAGCGAGCGTCGGCCGTAATGCTGTGACAGACTGCGCTCCAAGGCAAACGCATCGCCGCACTCCAGGCAACGGTATCCCTGCAGTGGGTCAAACATTCTCCATGTAAAGTGTGTGTAATGGTCAGACACCAGCAGAACCACAGCATAGTTAGCTGGGTTTGTTGAGAAAGGATTAAATATTAAAAAAAAAAATCTTTATCTTATGAGGTCACACATCATTTCTAATAGTGTCGTTTATTTTTGCTGTTTTAAATTTCCAAGTAAAATGTATCATCATCATCTGTTGCTCTGGGTTTGTAGCGCAACTAACGTGAGACTGAATGCTTGGGCTACAAACTGGACCAGTTTGATCTCAAGTGGGCCGCAAATTTTAAAATAAATTGGGCTTTTGCCTTTATTGGTCATATATGTTGTTCCACATATACAAAATTTTAACCCATTCCCTGGGGAGCAGTCGGCAGCCATTTTACAGCACCTGGGGAGCAGTTCGGGGTTAAGGGACTTGCTCAACATCCCACAGTGATAGCCCAGCGTCCTTAACCACTAGCAATTTCAACATTATTCTGTCCCATAAATATATGTCAAGTAATGGAAATTACAGACAACATCCAATCTTCATATTTCCTTGAGTTGGTGACCAATCTTTATTCAATTTGGGAAAATTTTGTGGAATAATTTTATTGAAACTGTAAGATTTTTGGAAAAGATACAAATTAATTTTTCAACAATCTGTGATTTAAAATGACAGCCATCATGTGATAAAAGCGTGGGAAAACTGTGTGCCCTGGCAAATACTGTGGATATTTATTGAGTTCATGTATTTGGAAGGGCTGAGATATCAAAAACTGAATTAATTGGTATTTATACAAAATTATTCATGTTTTCTGTAATTTCAACTTTATGCTGTGAGCTGAATCTGATGCTCCAAAGCAGACATAGGCAACTGGCGTCCCAGGGGCCAGATGCGGCCCTCGGTCTAATTTTGTTTGGCCCCCAAAACAAAATTGGAATTCATGAAGTTGGAAGTTCTATGAAAAACAACATAATACACAAAACTCCTAAAAACACAAAAAACGACAGCAAAATGCACAAAGTGGAAGAAAAAAGTAACAAAAAAACCCCACCAAAAGACAAAAAATGAGTGATAATACACACAAAACGACAATAAAGACACACTAAACAACTGCTTAAACTCACAAAATGACTACAAAAACAACAACATATACAAAAGGGCTTCAAAGACACATGAAATTACACAAAATGACAGAATACACAGAATGACAACAAGAACGAGAAAAAAGTCAAACAAAAACACAAATAACGACAACAAAAATTTGCCATATTGATGAGAAAATCTACAAAATGAAATAAAAAAACACCAAGAAAACCACACAAAAAGGACAACAAAGACAAAACCCTTTGTTCTTTCCGGTATTAATGCTCAGTTTGGTCATTATTCTAAATGCTGACATGAATGTCGATAACGTAACCCCCGGATCAGACAATCACATTTTTGTGAGCCCCACTGTGATAGAAGTTGCACATCTGTTCTAAAAGGTCCAGATTTGGCCCCCGGCCCTCGAGTTTGACACATGTGGTTTAAGTCTTGTTCTCTCTGGTGTAAAAGCAGCACAGCTCACCTGTGCTGGAAGAGGAAGGCCCCACTCTGCAGGTGGAGGGGAGCTCAGGTCCGGTTTGTAGCTGGGCAGCAAATTCTTGTTGTTGAGGATTTTGTTAAAAGCGTTGACCAGATTGGTCTGACTGCGGGATATGATCGCCCCCGTGTTGTTCACGATGGATGCCGGCCGGCTGCAGGACTGAGGAGGAAGCAGAGGTAGAGACGCAGGCAGCGTCATCCCACCGGTGAGAGTTTTTGGACCCAGACTGGGCAGGCTGATCCCCCCCACGCTGACTCTGGAGCTGGACATGGAGGGGGGCGCTGCACTTTTAGTGACGCTCACTGCTGTAGGAGCCTTTTTTACTCTGTCACCTGATGAAGTTTTCTCTTGTGTGTTTGCAGAAGCAACATCTACATGCAAAGGCGGCACTGGTAAATCCTTTGAGGATTTCCTCTCCGACCTGCAGTACGTTTGGGACGGCCCAGAGCCTTAGGCGGAGCTTTTCCTCGTCTTTTAGGAGGTACACTCGTCACATTCCTTGGCCTTCTGCCTTTAGGCACTTTTATTTTGACCTTGAGGGTTTGAGATTGGGTTGAAACAGTTTCTACATCATCAGTAGGAGCAATGTCCTCAGTCAGAGTATCACAGTTGACCTCATTGAGACTTCTTCCATCTCCAGCTGGCTCAGAGTTACTCATCTTGTCCTCTTGCTTCTGCTCTTTTTTACTGAACTCTTCCTGCTGATGAAGCTCTTTGTGGTTCACAGGTGGATCTGTATTTGATCCAGAATCAGTACTGCTTCTCCTGTTGGTGACTGAGAGACCCGTCTCACTAGGCGGTGGGCTTTCAGGAGAGTCTCTCTCATCAATGACGTGCTCTGGGTATTTTTCCTCCTGGCTGAGCGGGGGGAGACTTTCCTGGGGAATGTGAGACAGAGGAGATGAGGGAGGAGATGGTTTCTGGTCCTGATGCTGCTCTGTAGGGTCGGAGGGTTTCATTGGATTATATACATTCAAAGGGGGAGAAGCGATACTAGAAGTCATTTTGAGAGCGCCAAGCAGATCAGAGTGTGAGCCAAATCTGCTCTGAAACGGCGAAACATCTTCTGGGCTCTCCTGGATCACCAGCGGTCCTCCTAAATCGGGTTCTGAGTCATCATCATCATCGGTGTGCAAAATATGCCTGTTTCCAGTTTTTGTGCTTTCATTCTGGATGGAAAGTGAAGATGATGGACTAACGTGAAGACGAGTGTCTTCTTCCTGAGGACGGTGATGTGAATTGTGAGGGCTGATGGATATAGAGGTAGAAGAAGACGATGATGTGGAACCAGCAGGAGCCAAAGACTGAGGAAAAAGGAGGGGCCTTAAACTGGTCATAATATCAACGCTGTGCTTGGGGGATGATTCTGATTCAGACTCTTTGTCAACATCCACCTTGTCATTATTCAGCTCGGATGTCAGAGGTAAAGACCTAGACCAGGACTCAGCGCTGGACTGATTGTCAGTTTTATCAGGATTCTCCTTGAAGCCATTGGTGATTTGTCCCTCCAATCCAGAACTTGGACACAGTTTTGATTGTGAACTAACCTGTGAGGTGACACCCCCAATTTCAACCTCTGTGGCACAGCTGGAAGGACTTTCCACTTTAGCTTCGACAGACACTTCCTCCTCTTCCACAGACTCTGACCGCATTGTGTTCTTCACAATAACACTGACCACAGGGGGGTCACTGTTGGGTGAAGGAGGAAAACATGAAGAGGAGCCACTGGGTTGCACATCTGGATCAGTCTCCACCTCATCATGTTCCACCTCTGGACTGGACTGGATGGCTTCTTTGGCATCAATGTCAGGAATGTCAAACGCTGCCAGCAGATCATCGAAGTCAGGGGTCTTCACATCCCCCATGACCGGAACAACCCTTTAATCCTTCACCAGAAATAAACAAAGTTTTTCATTTTCAAAAGGTTACTAAATATGAGTGAGGTCAATATTAACAAAGTAAGATATCTCTACACATATTGTTTGTTTAGAAGTAGTGCAATGAAAACTCATATGATAAATAACTATGATTATAATATTAATAATCAATCATGATTATCATTTTGGCCATAATCATGCAGCCCTACTTTGAAGAAGAAGAAAATGATTAGCAATTATTCAATGTTTAATCTGAAAGACCAGAAATGGCAAAAAAATTTATTTTGTCCTTTGATTGCCTTTCACTATGACATGTCTGTACAAAACTAAAGGGTTTAGTTCATGTCTGACCACTATAAAAGGCTAATAAGCAGGCGGTGTGGATAATAATATATATCTATATAATACTCTAAGGATGTTTGTTTGAGGCTGCGATTAGAGAAAAACGTGAAACCAGCGTCTAATGAGGAAAAGTAGGATGGTTGTGAATTTATTTGGTTATGAATCAATCATTAATGACAAATGACGCAACTGGTTTTGCTGAACAGTGAAGCTTAACTCTCACACTGAGCAACAAGTGGCTGCTGCAGCTATGCTATGCTATGCTAGCTTCTAGCTGCTCTGCTCGCTAACGTCAACCAGTAATTCTAAACAGGCACTTAAAGTTAAGTCAGTTTGCCACTCATTGAAACCCTTTATTCGTGTATCGTGTCAGAGAACAGAGTTAGTCTCGACTAAACCCGCGTGTTACCTTAAAGGCTTAAGCCAATGAAGTTAGCCAAGCTGTTTACGACTTTTTCCTCCTTGTCGCAAGTGTTATGACGTCATTGAATTATGCGACAGCTACTGTCAGACAGAAGCGGGGCAGGGCAGACTGTTGACCAATGTTAAGAGAAATAAAAAAAGAAAAGAAAGAAGAAAAAAAAACATTTTTAAAATACATACGTTTCTCACCTTATTGTGCAGTTTAAATCTATGAATACATTTTTGATATGGAACTGCCTTCATTTCAATTGGATCTCAGGTTTCAATTCATGTTTATTTTGTCTTCGTACAAACCAAAGCTGTCGGAACAATATAGATTACATAACAAAAAAAAAGATAGGACTGTAAAGATTCACTGTGAAATTTCAAGGCACAAATATTTTGTAGAAATGTTTCTAATTTACACCTTTTATTAACAAAAAATATGGATTTGGCTTAGAAAAAAAGTCAGTTCCCTCAAACATCTTTACACCAAATGCCATCCTCTACTCCTTACTCATCAGTAATTGTATTTGGCAAGTGAAAATTGCCAAATACAATACAAGCATGTGCAGTAAACCTTTTTTGGAGCCAAAATATCAAGGTCAAGGTCGTGTCATGTGTCAAAAAACTATTTACCATATCTCTACGAATATACAAGTTTGATGCTTATATTTATGAAAAGCTCATCTCAAGTGGAGTATTTCATTTTCATGGACTAAAGCTGTACGACCTACTAGTAAAAATATTTGTAGGGGTCAAAGTCCATGATGTTACAAAAAAATATATATATGGTACCATTGAACAACATGTCCTTTCAATGTGTGATCTTGACCTTTTCTCAAGGTCATATTTAAGGTCACGAACTCCTCAGAAAAGTAAACAAAGTGAGACCTCAATGTTCTCATATCAGCCAAAACAAAAACAAAAAAACTTTTCCCCATAACTTGGTCACAAATTGAGATACAATGCTCAGACTGGTACCATTGAACAACTTTTCCTTACATGTGACCTTGACCTTCGCTCAAGGTCATATTTAGGGTCATGGTTAGTCTTCTGTTTTTCCTCCATTATTGCTTTCAATTTAATTATAATATGAAGAACAAATTTGTTAACAAATCAAGGTCATTTTTGCCAATTTTTTCAGTTTCCAAATATGTATTCGACTTGCGAATACAGGTTTTGCCTTGTTTTCAATGATCTCATCAGTTTTGGAATCTTTTTTAATTTGAATTACTTCTACTGCCGGTATATATTTTTCAGTGAGGTCAATTTTGCTTGTTTTTACTGCTGATTCTAAATGTTCTTACTGCTAATTTTATTATTTATTGATTTTTAAGCTGTTGAATGTTTTCTGTTGCACTTTTTTGATCATGTTAAGCACATTGAAGTGCCTTGTGTATGAAATGTGCTATACAAATAAATTTGCCTTGGGCCACCAAATCTGACTCAGGATCCATATTTTATATCCCTATATGTTTATCGCTCCTTCAAAGTGTGCAATTTTTATCATGCATGAACACAATGTCACAATGACATGAAGAGCCACAACCAAAGCTTGTGGAAGAATTGTTGCAGAACACATTTGTATTCATGTATTGAATGAAGAATCCATTTATATTCTGTAAATTTATTGAGGAAACGTGCCAACTTTACAGATACAAGGATACAAAAGTCTTAACCAATCACAAAAGCTTTAGACACAAAACAAGTTGGTAATCAGACAGGCAGCTGAAAAACCAGAAAAGGCAAATATTATTAAATCATCCACACAAACAAAATATGAACAAAAGGCATTCTTTACTTGGAAGAATAACACGGTTACTGTGATAAACATGTGGTGCAATTTCATTTCTTCCATTAGAGCCTAAATTCTCCTTTACTGGTGTTCATTTCTTTTTCTCCTCATCCTTCTTGCTGTCAGGTTTGGAGCTGGTCTGGGAAGCCAAAGAGCCCATAGCGTTACGAATAGCCTCATTGTTTGGGTCCACCCCAGGAAGGTTCTCTAAAACACTCTGAAGGAACTCTGGATCCTGCATCACATCATATTCTTCTTCATCCTAAATGTAGATACGAGGAAGTTAAATCATCGTCTTTTAGTGTCACAGCAGAACTATGGTTACCTTTGGCTCATTGGAATCCATATCAGCGCCTGTGTCCATGTCCTCTGCACCAAACTCTGCCAAACAAATAAAAGGCAAATGATACTAGTTCAACACAACAGCTTTACAGTAGTGATGTAACGATACACCCTAAATTGGCAAAAAATTGACGAAAATAAGAAACAATTAAAAGTGATAGAACAACATGTGCTTCAATACTCTGCTTAAACAACAGGGGGTGTGGGAGAAGAGCTTTAATCGGACAAAAAAAGAAGACCCAACCAGGCCTGAGCCAGACAGAACATGGCCTGAACCCGTCTGACCCAAGTGAAGCAGATGTCTCTTAAGCCCAAACCCGTTTCAACCAGACACTATTCAGTGAGTCAGCATCCATTTGTGCGTCTTCCGCCATCGAAATTAAAAACAAACCGTCAGCACACACAGACACACCTTTAGAAAATTATGTAAAATCCAAGCCAGGAACATAGGCAAACTTTTCTTTTGTTTGTTTTTTTTTAATGTTTTTAAAAAATATACATTTTTGTTCAACTTTGCATGGTGATAAATGAAGAAATGTGCAGTTTTATTCAGTTTATGAGATGAAACAGTTTGTAAGGTTATAGGAAGAAAATATATTAGTTAAAAAAAATATTGACAATTTAAATAAAAGAATAGTAATTTGTATTTTGACTAATCTGTTTTTTCTCTCCAAAATATCATCTCTATGTAATCAAATTACGTCCCAATCTTTGATTTGATTTATTATTTTTTTTTTTTTTTTTTAAATCGGGATTCAAAAATTGTTGAGTGTATCCTTACACCTCTGCTTTACAGTCAATCATTTCTTCTTTTTTTCCATGCGGCTTTATATGTAGTATAAAAGTGTTTATTCCTATTTGATGGTGAAAGTGTGGAACGAAAAGGTTTAACAAATGTTTTTTAACAGATTACAAAAAGGTCCATTACCGGTAGCACAAAACAGGGGGATTGTCAGGAATTAGAATAAAATCAGTAAAAGAAAAACAATAATTTTAGTGGTTCCACTGTAAACCTTTATTTCCAAACTTGAATTACCTTGCTGATTGATGTGAGAATGTCATTCTCACATGTGACCCATTTCCAGACCTATTCCTGTTCTCGGCCTTATCTGAATGTAATGTTCTCAGGTAGGAGGAGGGCATAAACAGGGTTCATTTTGGAAGGCCCCGACATCCCTTTTGTTTTTGTATGATTCATTTGATTTGTTTGATTTCCATTAAAAAAACTAAATAGTGGTTCTGAATTTAAATTTGTTGTGGTGTCTTTCTTTCTAATGTTTCTTACTGAGCTCCAAGGCCGTAATGCTCATAAAAAAACAGAGAATGTTTATTATAATAAATTCCCATGGAAAATATAAAATCAATGTACGAACCTGCTCCTGCTCCCTGCATTGACATCTGCAGTGCATAGGCGATCTGCTCGTCCTCAGTCATACGGCTGAAGTCAGGAAGAGCGGGAGTGGCTGTGTCCGTATGTGGCACAGACATCTTTAACAGGGCCTCATCAGACTCTGAAACAAAACACATGCAGCGTGAACACACACCCCACTATGGTGCACAACACCATAACGCACAAATTGTACGGACAAACGAGACATCAACTCATCTTGATGAACATTTTCCTACCGTCTGCAGCTGGAGAGGAAATGCCAGCCTCAGTTGCTGAAGCGACAGCCGCTCTGCGAGCTTCATCCTCCTGTCGCTGCCTTTGCTCCTCCATGGAGACACGAAGAGCCTGAAAATTAGAAACAAGAACAAAAGAAACTCTTCTTAGATTCATCCCACACTGACCTGTGTACAACAACCTTTAAAAAAAAAAAAGGAAGTTATTTTGACTTGAAATTCCGGGTGGATCATCAAGACTATTGGTCCTCCTATTTGTCAATCATTCTGACGTAAGGTCGTCGTACGTACTCGTCCCCAGCTAGTTTTCGCTTACTGCGCATGCTCACTTTCAAGTGTTTATGTGTCTCATGAGCTACGGTTTCAGCCATTCATTGAAGCTTGCCGTTCTTCCCAGGTGCAAATCTTGTTTTGGAAAGTAAGCTTGTACGAGCGATGCCGACACCAACTTGTAAACAGAGCTGTGCACAAGGAAAACTGGGCTCTCGCACAGATTTAATATGCGTTCCCTATTGGGAGCAGGTAGAGTGCTGCGCATGTGCATTTTTTCAAAAAGTGGAGAGGGTGTTTCTTTTCTAAACTTTGGGAAAATCCTCTATACCTTTAAACTACCACCTTGGATGACAACAGACAACTCATTTTAAAAGTACGGATAACTCAATTTAAGTCAGGAGACTCATCCTAAAAGGGATTGCCCTACAATGTGTTGACAATGAAAGTAAACATAATTCCACAGATGCATGCAGTGAAGAAAAAGACAATAAAATACTAATTTTTTGCATCGGCCTGGCCTTAAAGTCTAAGTACATAATAAAACCACTATTTTCCGCTGAATACATGTATGATTAGGTAAGAAGTAATGTAATTTAATTATCCTAGTCCCATTCTTCACAAGTATCTTAATTTAGCATTTTTAGTTGTCAGAGTGAATGCCCTCTATAGGTTGAATGCCAGCTATTGCAATTTAATTTTGCTATTGGGTGAGATTAGATGATTGACATCTTTTTAGATCAGTGATGTCACCAACCATGGCCGGACTGTTTTCCTCTCTTACAAACCTCATTGAGCATTGTTTGACAGCTCCATGCAGAAATGCACAGCTCTGTGGGGGGTGGGGTTGTTGTGACTGGGCGTGTCTTAACTATTCTAGGAGCAACGCCCATAATCAAGACATTTTTTTGAATTTCCCTCTAGTGACACATCAGCAAAAACCTGGGGGTGTACTTACACTTTACAATAAAAAAAATTATTCAGAAACTTCAAGCGTGGACAATAACCAAGATTTATCTACACATTAAAACTGGGGCAGGTAAGCTACATCAGTGGCCCCAGCTCGGGGAGTCTGACAGAAGCTTTCCATTTGCACCAACAACCCACCTAACCATCACCAACCAATGACTATTAAGTATGAATCTGTCCAAGTTCTCTTACCAAAGCCAGCTCTGGGTCTGCACTGGGGTCCACTCCAAACTCAAAGTCATTTGCCCCGAGACCCAGCACGGCACCACCTTCTCCAGCCAGGATGGGTGAGGATAGCAGGGCATCAGCCAGGCTGGGCCCTGGAGGAACAGTGACTAGGTGGGAACCTGCTCCCTCTTTGCCATTAAGCGTGTTGATAAAAGCTGTCAGCTTCTCTGTGTTCATCTCCTGCATAAAAAAAAACAAGAAAGCAGAATCAGGTTAGGGAATGACAAACACCGTTTCCCAAAGAAGGAACCGTCTTAGTCTGTGGAGCTTGAATGAATACGTACCTCCTCTCCAAAATTAATAACATCCACATTGACTTTTTCTTTCTTCAGGCGCTTCGCCATTTTGATCAGCTGCAGGACGAGAGAAACACTTTATACATGTGGACCAAAACAACTAGATGACGAAAAGTACAATCTAATAAAAAGGCTTTAGAAATGAATCACACCAGAATACAACAAAAAATCTGCATCAGCTTTTTTCAGTTTCATTCTGAGGGATCTCTTTACTTTCCTCTGCAGAGTAACTTTGATGGCGTGACCCTTCCCCCTTTGGCAACCACTCACTGTTGCATAAGCTCCAAGCTGTGTTAAATTGTATAACAAGTCTGTGTTTGTTGATTAAACAGGAGTTATGTGTTCATCACTCGGTTTATTTACAGTAAAAGAAAATGCGGTTACATAGGAACATTTTAGCTAAAAAAAAAAAAAGCAAAAAAAAAAATAAAAAAAAACTTTGCTCACATCAGCTCAGTGATACACAAATGTGGACAGACATGGAAACCTGAGTGACGGTCACAGCGTAGCTCACCTCCTTTTCATTGTCCTCCACTGGGCTGCCAACAAATGCGATAATGCGCATCTTGTGATTTTTGCCTTGTCTGTGCTTAAGCGCCAACTAGAAACAGAAGTTTGGAAAAATGTAACAATGTCATAATATTGTGTTTCCAAGGTAGAATGAACTTTAACAGCATTGATTTCTAAAGGCTCAAACATACTCGGGCGGACCCTGCGCACAATGGACTAAGCGCGGACTGTCCGCTTTCCCCAAAGCTTATACTCGGGCGCACTGCCACATAGTAGTTTCAATTAAAATTCTACATGTCCCATGATTCTTAGCGCTTCTCTGTAGTCCTTGTACTCCTGGGATGTGTTTTAAAGGTGTCACTACTGTCGTAGCTCGTCTGCCAGTCTCTGCGCTAAGCTCGTGTTCATATCTCCTCCTCAGTTACACCAGGAGGGTGAAATGCAGGTTGGTGTTACATTTAATGCGTGTCGATACAATGCCGAGAAGTGTTTTGTGTGACACCAACTACGCGGAGAAGTCCGTACGGTAGTAAAATCTGAGCTTTGCATTTAATTGGCCCCACGGACTCCGCGAGGTGTCTGTGTGGACTATGCTTTGCGGGTGTCCGCCTGAGTATGTTTGAGCCTTAAGACGTAGAGTTATTGGCTCTAGAAAATGCTGCCATAGATTGAATAATTATGTCCTTGTCCATTTCAGTAATGTGTAGAAAACAAAAGCAACAGCCACCTCATCCTAACTGCAGCGTTTCTTGTCTGAAGGTCTGATTGTGGCTTTAAATACGTCATAGTTTGAATCATAGACTCACGTGTGCCACCCTGATGCCAGTGCAGAAGCAGATATTCCCACGCGGCTGCACAGCATGCAGCTTAGAAAGTATCCTCCCCGTGTCAGGAGTCAGAGTGGTTAACACCTCACAGTTGCTGTATTGAGGACATATTGTTTCCATCATATATTTATCTTATAAATGCTAGTGCTGTCATTGAAGCACGCTGCTGCTTACTTTGCCATGGTGATCAGGCCTACGTTGTTTTCAGGGTTGGTGCGAGTCTTTGAGTGACAAACAATGTTGACAGCATCCTGCTGAGCCTGCAGCCGGGTGGGTAAAAAGTCTCCATTTCGCATGTACTCACTGTTGTCCACACTGAAAAAAAAAAAGAAAAAAAGCAAAAGGAAGAGTTTTACTTTAAAAACTTTCATAATTGAACATAACTCCTGTACATATTTAATATGCCCTTATAATGTAAATTCAGATTGTGTTAATATGTGCCCACCAGTCAAATGTTTCATTGACATGTCCTCAAGCATGCACTACAGTGTTATTTAACTACAGATCAAAGTCAGTAAGTATTGACTTCAGTGTCTGTTCAATCCTGCAGATGCGTATCCTTGCAGTGATGGTCAATTAATCACAGATTAATCAGTATTAGTCAATAACCCGGCCTTTTTAAACTTTTTTTTGCTGTGTGGAAACTCTGTGGCTCTTTGTTGTGCTTTCTGTATTATAAACTTCCATATTTGAATCTGCAATCATGATTAGAAAATTACAAAACTGGGAGAAGTGCACTCGTTAATTGTTTACAGTTACAGTCCTAATTTTGACAGTGTTATTTACACTAAGTTCCTTAATTTATTTTAGTCGCTTCTACTTCTTTGTCTTGAATCATTGTTTGGTATTATAGGAATTTGTGTTCATGGTGCTGAAAGATTTTGGAAAATAATCCAATTGCAATTTTTTTCCCCTCAATATTGCGATTTATTATGCGATTACTTTTTCCAGTGGCTCTTGTCATGTATTTTTCAATGAACACAAGCAATAAATCAATCGGTTTCATAATAAACAGTTTCAAATTTATTTAAACTTTAAATAAATATAAAATATACATTTTAAATCACGGATTACAACAATAAAGCAAACAAATCTATGGTTTTACCACTTCAACATATCTAACTTCACGTTTCATGAAACATGTGGACTGCACTTCTTAAACACTCTGAACTTAACAGGACAGTACAAGATAGGACAAAAATAAATAAATAATAATAATTTTAAAAAACAAATAAACAAAAATGCGTTTTATGATATCGGAATAATATCGCAAATGCAATTAATCTTTCAGCCTTCGTTCATGCACAGTATATAATCTGATTACTGTGTACAATATGTGTCACTGTTTGTATGTATGAAGGCTAAATGTATTTGTTTGTAAAAAAAAAAAAAAAAAAAAAAAAACTCCCTTACAACAATGAATACATGCAGATATGCACGGAATGATCGTTTAAAGTAGAAATAATCGCTCTCTAACACATAGAGCTTCTTTGTTGAGCAGCCAATGGTAACAACATATCTATCAGGCTGTAGATGGATTAGCATCATGCTAACTCAGCTGAGTTACCTTCAGGTCAAACACGAGCATTACTGTCTTTGTTATAAAACCAACGAAGCAGTGAAATTAAACCAGACACGACTTTAATCGACTCTGAAGAAAGCCACTTGTGTTAGCTTCAGGCTAGCACTGAGCTTATACAGTGACTCAGGGAAATACCGGCAAACATCCACTCCGTAGCCAAACAAACACGTCGGGAAGCTTAACACGACCATGTCCAGGTAGAAAAGGAGAATTATGGTCCAGAGAAAGCTATATCTGAACCAGGTTAGTGTCTAAAATATCACATTTTAAGATCATTTAGAACCCTTACCAGACCATAGTACTTTCAAGCACCATCTTGACGTCTGAGGTTTACGTCGTGACGTAGGTATCAAGGTTTTTATTTATTTTTTTATTTTTTTATTTTTATGCACATATTCATAAACAACTTAAGCATGCCATCTTCATAGGTTGAACATACATTATTGAAAAGAGGTAGAGAATGAAATAAGAGAAAAATAAATACTAATAATAATGAAAGAAAGTAAATAAAATAGTACCGCATATTTTCCAGTAACACCAATAACGTATCAACAAAATCCTACAGGGGTCAGGACATAAGTTACATTATATTAACATAAAGTGCTCTAACACTATACAGAATTTCAGTGCAGACTCATTTTTTAATGTTTTCAGGAATTTCACAAGCAGAATAAAAACGTTTTTCCAAAATAAGAAACTTGGAATTTTATTTTATTTATTTTTTTCGGAATTTATGTATGGAGAATTTGGCTGTCAATATTAAATTATTAACAGCAAAGTCTATATTTTTATCTTTAGAAAAGTAGCCAAATTGTATACGCTCTAGCTCTCGCTCAGTACTTCCGCATTAGGTCAAAGGTCAAGAGGGATAAACTCTCTATGGCTGACGGAGTAGGAAGCAAGTCTGACAGAGAATTTGATTATTTTTTTGCCTTTGGAGCGTTGATTCCTTAAAATATTTGTTGTTTTCAGGAGAAGGAACAAACCGTTTATAACATAAATAAAAAAAAAAAATCAGATATAAATAACGAGGACACTCAGATTAACACTAAAAAGAATAATTATATTTTAAATAGCTATGGTAAAATGTATAATATAACTAGAAAAATCAGATATAAATGACAAGGACACTCAGATTAACACTAAAAAGAATATTAATTATATTTAAAATTGCTACCGTACAATTTATAACATAATTAGAAAAATGTCATATAAATCAATCAATAAAAAAATAATGATTTTTATCTGAATATTTGATTATTTTACAGGGGTGTAGCATTATTGAGATCACTTTGTTGTAATTTGTGCTATGTAAATAAAGTTGAATTGAAGTATTTCACAAAGGTAAGTATATTAAATCCCCCTTTTCTGACTTAAATGACATATTATGCAAGTAACAATTCATCTCATCCCTTTTGAATTAAAATACACATTTTTGGATTTAAAAAATGATGTCATTCTGAATGTAGTGACAAGTAACAATTCATCTCATCCCTTTTCATGTAAAATAAAAATTTTGGAACAAAAGTTTCAACAGTGACCCAGGTTATAGTCAAATTTTGTAAACATAAATCAGCTAATCAGTGCTGTTTCACTTAATCAGAATCAGAAAATACTTTATTTATTATTAAGTTAAATAAAATGCCAATTAAAAAATTTCATGACGTTGACACAGTATACTAATCAATTTTATTTGTCAAAGTAAGTAAATGTAGGTTGTTTTGGCAAATGTATGAGTCCTGGCTACACTGCTTAGCCTTAGGCTTAATGTTCAGTACTAAACATGATAAAAGGCCAAAATAGTGGTCAGATTCAAGTGATTAGAAATAGGCGATTCAGTATATTCTGTTGTTCTCTGTGTATTTTCACCATCTCACAGTACCACTACCATTGTTCTTATTGATTTTTAAGCTGTTGAATGTTTTCTGTTGCACTTTTTACCCTCGGCCAGCTTTGGCTAAGGATATTGTCATCAGTTTGTCGTCTGTCTGTCTGTCTCTGTGTGTAGAGTAGTGTAGGTCTTTTAATGCAATACCCTCCAACCATTTTCACACCAAAACATTGGTACTAATAGGGTGATTCCTGGTAATGAAAAGAAAAATTCCGGTTGGTAGATTTTTGGCGAAAAACAGCGTTTTTGAGGCTTTTTAACAAAACTTTGTCGTGGACTGATTTTAGAGAAGGAAAGGAGGTGGACCATTGATACAGGTGTAAGGTGACATTCACTCAGGGCTCTTGATTAGTGGCAAAAAAATTATCTTTGTGTTTGTCACAGAAACTACTGCATAATAAAATTCTATGCACAAACGTGAGTATTCATATTTAATCATGTTTTACTCCCCTACCAGTATTATAAATGTAATGGATGAACCATTTCCAACTATAAATTCACTGAAGTGCTTAGCTTGGTCACAATATTTCAATGTAAATTATTTTTCGTGACAGTTGATATTTTGAGGATTTTTTTAAATGTCAGGCCGAGGGTTTTCAAGTTCGAGCACGTTACGTTTGATCATGTGAAGCACTTTGAGTTGCCTTGTGTATGAAATATATACAAATATATTTGCCTTGCCTTATCACTCACTTATCCACCCACCCCAATTTCAAGTTGTGAAATAGTTCCAAGGTCTCAGTGATGAAAGAGGGTCATCTGAGTTTTCTCTTACAAATAAAGGCTGGTCAGACGGTCAAACAGCAGTTATTGCAGAAGAAGCCAACAAGCAGACTGCAAGGTAAATACACTCCATTTATCATTTTAAAAATAAATGTGTTTAAACGTCCCCTAAATATTCTGCATTTAAGATGACTTATATTTGAACACTTACTGTATATATATATTCATCAAGTGAACAGAAATGTTCTGCAGTGTTTATTCAGTGTGTAAAAAATTACTGCAAAAATGTTGCTTGTCAAAACTTTTGAATCTTTGAAATGAAATTTCCTCCCTGATCCAAAATAACCAACTTTCCAAACACAGATGAAGACTCTATTGTTTTTGCTGGGCCTGTTTGCAACATGTTATGGGAAAACAGAAGGTAAGTTTGCCTTTCAATCAAATCATACGTTAACATTTGTAAGGCAAGACAAGGCAAATGTATTTGTATAGCGCATTTCATACACAAGGCAACTCAATGTGCTTTACGTGACCAAAAAGTGCAACGGAAAACATTCAATTGTACCACATTAAGCTTTACACAGTACAAAATAAGCTTGATAAATGATTGCGTTTCAGTAACATCAGATATAATGGTAGGTTCTGTTGTTTCTCTTCCTGAAAGCTTTAATGATGTCACTTTGACTTGTGTGCAGATCTTTCAGGAAAGGTGTTTGTCTTTCCAAAGGAGACTGCAACTGATCATGTGAAACTCATCACATCAAAAACTAGATTTGAACACGTGTCCGTCTGCCTGAGGTACTTTTCTGATGATTAATATTTTTGGATTGGTGTAAACATCTGGCAAATGGCTGTCCACCGATTCTTACATATGTGTGATGTATTCAGATTCATTACAGATCTCTCCAGGACGTACGGGATCTTCTCCATGTCTTCACCAGCTCAGAGCAATGCCTTCCTGCTTTTTAAGGAAAGCACTTCTAATTCTATCGAGGTGGCTGTTAATGGCATAAGCATCCACTTTAAGTCTTTGTCCTTTCCTCCAAACACGTGGCATTACTTGTGCTCTACCTGGAGCTCTTCTAATGGATTGGCCCAACTGTGGCTGGATGGCAAACCATCCATTAGAAGGTTCGTTGGAAACAGTGTTATCACTGGTGCCCCGATCACCCTCCTGGGCCAAGAACAGGACACTTATGGCGGAGGCTTTGATAAGGATCAGTCATTTGTTGGCATGATTTCTCAGGTCCACATGTGGGACCATGTTCTCCCAGCATCAGAGATTAGACGCTATTCGCAGGGAAAACACATTACTCCAGGAAACGTGTTCAACTGGAAAGATCTGAATTACATGATCAGTGGGTCTATTCTGCTCGAGGAAGAGAGTGAGGTTGTGTGACAGTGTGTGAACTGATTTAATGCATTGCAGCAATACATCACAAACTGCGTTGTCTTTAAATTGAATTTGACATTTTAAGGCATGTTAAAGGAAAAGCTGCTGAAAAATGTCATTAAATGTGGTTATTTGAAAACTGAGTTGTGTACCCATCCTTGAACTCTGTGAAACATATAAACAAAGAGCACCAGGCACGGCAACCTCAAGGCAACCAGTCTGGACTGGGGGAAGAATTTGCATGAAGGGACAACCACAATTTAGTTCATCATTATATAGTTCACTTCCAGATATGTCAATGCTTTTACAAGGGATTTATAAACAGGCCTTTCGATGTGGAAGGGTTAAAAGTATGAAGGATCAGCTCTGTCATAATTAAAAAATAAATACATAAATGAATAAGTAAATACTCACAGATAAATAAATAAATCACTCAATACCTGAATATATCTGCCATAAATAAATCACATAATACCAAAATACATGCCATAAGTGCTATTTATTTAGCTTTTTATGCAGGTGATAACTTTAATTTAGTTTTTGATTTATCATGCAATTTGTTACTTTTCCCCCATTAGTTCAATACATTTGAAAATGTGTTATTTGTCAGGACTATTTAAGGGGCAACAGGCTTTGAAAGTTCACCTTTGTTAGCGTTACAGCTGCACCTCCAAAAACACAAATACTATTTTGACCTCTGTATTGAAACTAGGGGTGTGTAATACCTGGCATCTGCTCATACAATTCGATACGATATATCCTGATATTTAAGTATAAAGTGATTATTGCGATTACTGGTAGTTTTTTCAATATATGACTTAAGAAACAACTAATCTGTACATTCGTACACATACATGCGAACATTATGTATGAAATATATATTATTGGCATATTTTACACTCAAATCATTGGCTTTAAGGTGTTGCCATGTGCCAACAACTTAAAATAAAAAAATAACATACAATCTGTCTGTGGCTTTTAAACCAACTTTGACTTTAGTGCAACTTAACTAAGAAATATGTCTGGAACAACAAATAAATGCAGAAAGTTAGTACTTTCTTTTAGATTTTTTTTTTTGGAAAAACACAAGCTGGTCAACATGCCCAGGTTTCAGTGCACTTCTTTGTGCAGTTACAGTGTCTCCTGCAGTGGAAAAGAATTTCCTGGTTAAACAAAGGTAAAATTAAATAAATAAATAAATAATAAAAAAAAAAGAAAGAAATCAAATTAAAAAAAAATCGATATGGTTGCATTTTCAATTGATACGAGAATCGCGCAACGTAATACTACAATATTTCGCCGAATCTATCTTTTTTTTCCAACACCCTAATTGAAACATTTGGATTTTTGGCATTACAGATATTCCACATTACAAAACACACACAAAATTAACCCACTTATATTCCAGTGTTAAAGCGTTTGGTAGACAAAGCACTCAGAACCTCACTCAGAACCAAGATTTCGAAAATATGTTTATTCATTTTTTTTAGTCAGACATTAAACGTTACCACCACATAACTGAAACATGGCAGGAGAGACAGGCAGCACATGTTGCATGAGAAGGCATTTCCGTGACTCATATGTACATATACACATCTTATTTACCTGGTAAAAATAGAATAGTTGAAGCATATATAGGACAACCAGCAATGACGGCTCTCAGGCCTTGTGAAACATTCATGTAGAAAAAAAAAAAAAAAAGCAATTGGAAACTAACAAACCAATCATCATGGAGAGGATAAATATATCTCTATCATATCACAATCTAAAAATGAAATATAAAAAGTTTAACTGTCAAATAGTCCCTCTTTATAGGCAGCACACACTATAAAGTCTCAAACATCCTTCAGTCAATATACAGTTTACTTACAATCTTCTAAAGTACACAATAAAACCTACAGCGATCAGTAATAAATATACTTCTCAGAGCTGAAATGTTGCAGATTGTGGTTCGATTTCCATGAGTTCAAATTTATTGTAGTGTCTTCTGGCCATCTAGCACCTAAGGGTCACCATTTGTGCCAAAGTCCGACAAAACTGGTCTGCATTAGTAAATCAGGCAGTACCACCGAACATATAATTAAACCCAGGCTTTAGAAAATATAATCTGGATTTTCCTTATCAGGAGGAGATTACTGGAGTGTTTTCTTTGGCGCGTGTTTCACTCCTCTCTGACAAATATTTGAAAACTATTCAATATTTTTTTTTTTTTTTTTTATCACCTCAAAATACCAGAAATAATTACATTCAAGAACATTGTTCAAACTACATCAGAGTACATGTGCTATTACAAATGCAGTCATTTCAATTGAAACCGAGGGAATGTGGAGGTGAAGATTGAAAAGTTTCAGGTGTAAACTGATTGCATCAAAATAAAAAATAAAGACCAATCTTATATCCGATACAGCTTATTAGACTTGTAACTTGTAAGTACTCCATAGAAACCATTCAGTTTAATGAGAAAACAACATCAGTTCATGCAGAAAATCAATCTGTCACGTTTACTTCACTGAAATATTTGATCGGCTCTTCTCTTTGGCGCCACCACCTGTTAACACAGTTTCTTCTCACAGCTAACACTTCCTGCACAAACAGCAGCTACTTCTATGAAAGATCTAAAGTCATTTGAATCATTGCAGAGGTGATTTAAGTTTCTGTATCAGAAACACTTCCTGACAGCCATAAAAAAGAGACAGTTTATTGCCCTTACACTTGTGAGAACAAAACTAATGTATAAAAGCCACATACAAGCTGCGTTAAGACTTTCACACAAACATCCATATTACCCTGCTCAGGGTAGAAGGGCACTGGAGCCTCAGACTGGGCAGATGGTCAGGAAAACCCTGGACAAGTCACTAGTTTATCACAAAACTTCTCCCAGAAAAAAGGGAAAGACAAAAACGCGACCTTAGACTTTAGAACCTAAACCCTTCTCGCTGTAAGGCAGTATTTAGTACCTACAGTTCCCCTGAGCAGACACAGACACACGCGCACACACACACATGCGCACACACACACACACATGCACACACACAGTGTTGTCGTCAGTCCACAGGTAAATGTGCGTGGCAAAAATGAAAAACATACCTGCAATGTGAAACACGCTAAGCCACTGTGAATGACAGCTCAACATAAACCCAACATAAAGGCCTTTTCTCTTAAAGGGCCTATTCTCCCATCTGGACTTAAGCACTATTTCACACGCCTCTTTCCTGCGCGTATTCTCCGATCCAGGTTCCTGACACGCCCACATCGCGTAACTTAACCAAAAGCATGTAGTCTGTGAACTGAAGGCGGTCTGAAGCCAAGGAGGCGAACTCGGCCATGATGTCATTCTGGGGGCGTCTAGAAATCACGGCACATGGAGTTTTCTCAATGCTGGAAAATGTCACTGAATTCTGTGAAAATGATAAAGCGCACTTTTAATTTGAAACGCCTTCGTTGATAATGTAACATTTTGATTTGATCAGATTATTGCAGTGTGAGGATCGAACACAGTTGTCTCTCTATTTTCCCCCTTATATTAATGCCAGATTAACGCTTGTTTGTGTGGAAAGCCTGATTTTATTGACTTCTTACATTCCTGCATTCAGAAATTATAAGCGTGCATTAATCATCATCATAAAACTGTTAAATGTGAACATTTTAGAAATGATGGTCAATCCTTTGGCGTACTCGTGTGACTCCCCCACCCTCGTGACAGCGTGACAGTGTCACTTTGGATAGATTCTTTCCGGGAGTCTCTTCTGTAATATTATGAGTGCATGTGGCTTAAATTGTAACTGAGTCTAAACTTCGAGTGCAATGTAATGTTTCACTTTATTGGGACACTGCAATTATTCCAGGTTCAGAAGCACGTAAAAAGAAAATAAATGAAGCAGATGGGAGAATGGGCATAAGGCCAGATTTGAATGGGAACGTCCACATTTCAGGGCCGCTCCACCCAGAGTGTGTAACTGGGATGGAGGCGCGCAGCGACTGACTTAAGTACAGGATGAGAATAGCGCGCAGCATGGGAGAATAGACCCCTTAGTGTTCGCATCATCATTGTTTTAGCCTTCCTAATAAGGGCAGTTTTTAAGGCAGATTCCAGAATGTGTAGAGCAAAAAGTTAAATGCATTGTATACAGATGAAAGGAACAGACATGAAAGCAATAAACTGATCACAGTGAAAATTATAATAATTTAACAGCCTCTACTGGCCTGCAGTGATGTGAAAAAATCTTCAATTTGAAATCCTTCAGGTTTCAGCACTTTTAGCCACGAAAAGAAGACTTTTTTTTATGGGATCATACGTGTGTTTTGTCATATTAAGACACACTTTACCACAGAAAATCACCAAAATGCACATTGAGCCATGTGAAGGAAAAGACGAGCTTAACTTGGAAACATGAAATATAACGACGAGTTAAGTCTGGTTTATCTCAGCATTGCACCTCTGACAACACTATGTGTTGTTTTAATCATTTCTTCTCAGTAAAAATGGGAGAACCAATGATGGTTTCTAATGTCTCTGCAGCCATGGACAGATGCCAAGCAGCTTTGGCTGTGATTGAAGAAGAAGAAATGTTCAAACATCTTCCGTGTGCTGCTGCTGCTGTCAAATGCTGCACACTCGCATCTCCTCATGCTGTTGAAGTGGGAGTGGTTTCTGAGGTTTTGACTCACGGACTTTACAATATACAGCTTAGTTTGTGTACTGCATTCTTGAGGCAGACGGACATGTAGAAAAACCCTATGTTGCTCAATGGAAAGACGTTGCAGCGATTTAAAAAAAAAAAAAATCTGTTGTTGCAGGGAGATCAGTCATCTTCTGGATAAAATATCCAGGAGAAACGGACTTCAGTACAGGAGTGCTCACAGTAACAGGATCAACAGCTGGAAAAACCTAACGCCTAGCATGCCGCCTGCTCTTACTCTTGGTTCCTGCGTTTGCAGTCTCATCCATCCCCTGCACTTTGTTGCTTCGTCCCACAGTGTCGGTTTATGAAGTGGTGGGGAGGAAACAGCAGGGGGGCAGTGGGAGGTCTGCAAGTGATGGACGGCTTCCATTCATACTCAACCTCAGCCAGTCATGAAGCCTCTCATCTATAGATGGCACATTTTTCTCACTGTAAACAACAAACAAGTGGAAACAAAAGACAAAAATGATTCATTATTCATTAACTTAACTACCTTTAATTTAATTACCGTTTATATGATTGTGGTGGCTTTTTTGGTGACCTTTTACTTCAGTATTGTTAAAATAAACAAAATTGACCTTCGACACTGTAGTATTTTATGTAAAAGTCGTAGCATCGCTGAACAACTTCTTGCTGACTCAAGCTTAGGTTTGATTTTTCTTTCCGCTATATTTCAAAGGATTATGATTTTACATTCCACATGCTCAACTTCACTTTTTCATTGTCATTGATTCCATATTCCTCTTGTGTTAGCTTTCTGTTAGCATCTCTTGTGATAACAGGTCAGTTTGACCCATGTCTTGAATCAACAGTAAAATACACCAAAAAATATCATCTATCATCCAATTTGTTTCTCATCTCTTGGTTACCTTTTTAGGCTTCCTAATCCATGAAAATATTGGTATTAATATTTTTAGTGTGTGTTTCTGAGCCTTTTTTCTGTCAGTATACCCATAGATTTCAATATTTTGACAGATAGTGGGAAAAGTCGATATAAAACATATTTCAATAATTATTAACTACGTATGTGTAAGCCAGATAACTGTAACATGGTTGCAGAAGTTTGTGTTTAATTAAATTAGAATTGACAGTTTTTTATAGAATTTCCATGACAATTACATTTACAAAATCAATTATTTGAACTCAGTTACAATCAAATTATGATTGCAACAGCAAAGGTTTTTTTTTTAAAAATACGTCATAATTGTAATTAATTATCAATTACGCAATTACAATTATAATTGACCCCAACCCTGCTTGGCAGTGCTGTAAATCTGGAGATTACCTTCCATATTAGTAATGTACAAGTTCACTGCTCAGACTCAGATGTTCGTCTCTGGAATGATGTCAGACAGAGAAACGACATCTTCATTTACAGACAGGTTGCCTGAAGTGTCTGCATCAGCCTCCAAGCTGGCAAAGGGAAAAAAAACAGTTAATGAGATAACAAAAATACCGTAATTTCCTGACTGTAAGCCTAAATTGTGGATTTTTCCCGGTTTTATAAGCTTCATGCAGCCACAAAATGAAGCTCCGTCACATTAGACCAGGTGGAACAATGAAGTTGTCAACATTAAATCGTTCTTGCTCGCACTGATCTGATCACTCATTTTGTCATGATGCACACTGCGTCATCATAGCAACAACAAGGAGAAATGTTGTCAGAGAGCGAGAGAGAGAGAGCGCCTGCTGCAGCAGCAGCATGGATGAAGTAAAAGTCAGCTAGTTTGTAATAGAAGAATAAACAGCATAAAGTTGTTAAATCACCCGTTAGTTTTGTTCAGGATTGATCGGTGCTCTGAACTCTGAGGCTGATGGAGACACTTCCATAAGGAGGACAGACAGACTGAGTGGAGATCAGAACAGCCTGGATACATGCTGTATCCAGGCTGTTCTGATGTCCGCTCCGTCTAGAGTAAAAGTCAGCCAGTTTGTAATAGTAGCATAACAGCATGACGTTGCCAAATCACCACGTTGGATTTGTTCAGAAGCGATCGCGTCCATATTCTGACTCAGTGTCCGACTCGCTGTGATCGTTCCGCTGTAGTTCACGGTAAGAAGAGCGGACGGCGCTGTGTATCGGTCTGGTTCCAGTAAAAATTGACCATGAAAACTGTAAATAGACTGATATGTAGATGTGGGGCAGTGAGGAGACTTCATGTAGTGAAGCAAACGTATGAGTTGAAACGGACATTTCCGTGAAATCTATCTTGAGTACAGCAAAGTGCTAAATTATTGGAATGCGGCCAATAAAACAGTATGCTTTATAGCCCGGAAATTACGGGAAGTAACATCCTGAAAAAAAAACTAAATTACTGCCTTCACCTACCAGTGGGAAGCACACTGGTCATAGTCAGTGTTGGCTGACTTGTGGACTTCAACTCCTACAGAACTGCAGAAAAACACCAGAGTTAGACCAGAAGACATCAAACCACGAGAGAGAAAGAAGGTAAAAGCTAAGGAGATTACCGTAGGGGAGGAGAGGTGGAGGTGTCTCCAGTGCTGCCCAGTGACGACGTGGATAGGTTGGCCTCGTGGTCAGCAGGGCCGTCTACCAGTGGGGGCGTCCTAGGAACCAGATCTGGTCTGCCTAACTGTACGCCTGAGAACAAAATGCATTGCTTAAGTTTTTTTTCAACCTGTATTACTCCTGTGAAAACAGATATGAGAAAAACTGCTCCTGTGGGTGCAGGTAACCATAGATCTAATAGCGCTTTTCCACCAACAGAACCAGTTTGGTTTTTTACACCGCAGCAGCAGCAAGTTGGAGCCACGTCCTTGCATCACCACGTCACTGATTACGTAGCAGTTTACCCATGAGCACTTGCGCCATAATGAAGGCCATGCTTTGGCCTTCATTATTACTATTTCATCCTACGTAAAGATTCAGCTTTACCCGTCTTCATTGGAGTCACAGGAATCTGCGACGTTTGATAATTACCTGTGTTCACAAAGACGTTTTATTGCTAACAATGATCGTGTTAGTGTTAGCTTTTGGTAATAGTGTCACAGTTGTAAATGGGGTTAGGCAGTATAAGCCTTGACTTCAGCCTAAACCCCTTCAATGGTCAGGAATCATTTAGCTCTTAAAATACTTAAAGTAGATGTTTTCTTATTGTAATATACAAGATCTCTAAAAACACGTGACGTGTTCTAAATGTTTATAATGATCGAAGAAATAAACTACTACTACTTTGCTAAGCAACTTAGCTTCAACTATGCCTTCATAAGTACAGCAGATAAAGGTAATAAGTTGATTTAGATACGTTTGTTTACCATTATAGATGCTCTTAAGGCTGGCTGACTGTGCACGTTCGTGATCACGCTGCTGCTGGGACTCAATACGACCAGAATATCAGCGCAAGTTTGAGTCAAACTAACATGTCCTGATGTCATTCATTCATCTGCGTTTGGACCGAGGACCTACTGTATGTGACTGAAGGAATGCTGTATTTAAATAAACATGTTTGTGTCCTCATCATGCTGTTCAACTTGTGTCATTAATGATCAACAACACATGACACCCTATTGACTCCCACATTTGTTTTATACCTATTGCTGCTGTTTGATTTGTTTCAATAAATACTGATTTGAGAAATTCTCAATTGCATTCTATTTAAATGTCCCACTCCTTTAGGTGAATATTGCATGAACTTTTCAATTATATAAATGTATCAAAATAAAAAAAATATAAACCTAATAGTGTGTGCTACAGCAGGGCAGGTTATGTTTCTATTTTGGGGCAAAAAATAAAAAACAAATGCTGATGTTTGAAACTGTGTGGATGTGAAGAGCATTTACATTACCTGAAAAAATAAAATAAATGTGTGTGCTTACAAGTAGGCATTAAACAATGAACAAAGTCCTTGCAGAATAAAGAATAAGTAACTTTATTTTCACAAAGTAAAAATAGATTTACAAACCAACTCAATATAATATATAAACATTTACTTAAAGGATTCTGGGTTTTCCAATACAAACGGCCTAAGCCTGCGTCTATCAACACCATTCCAACCAGTGCTGTGGAGTTCATCATGAGCTGGAGGTTCTGGTCCATGAACCGTGTTCCTGACTGCTCCATAGAAGAACATCTGCGTTAACATCTTCCTTCTTTTTTCCTGCATAGAAGTATTAAAAATATTTGAATTTGAATTTTTTCAAACTTTTTTAAATTTATTTCGGCAGTCAAACAAACACTCAATTGTGTAATTCTTCAGCTGAAAGTGTGTAGGTTGAAGCAAAGCTTATACACATATCTACCCTATCACAATAAAATCAAACAAGGTTCTCTGCATAATATCAAACACACAAAAATATTTAACTCATTTTCACACTACACATTCAATATATATTTTACACAAGTTTTATATATACAGTTTATACATTCACATATGTACATACACATGAATGTATATGACATGTACTTAAAAATAAACTAATTCATATTTACGACGCAAATTTCATCAATTAAATTTAGAGGGGTAATATATAAATTATTTTATACCATTATATTTTATACCATTATACACATATTATATATTATTGCTGTTCTAGGTAAAATTGTTGCTCTTCTTTCTTAAACTTACTAACAATATATGATTTAAAAAGCTTTTTAAACTGGTTTATGTTGGTGTTTCATTTCATTCTTTAGGCAGTTCCATAATTTAACCCCTGATATTGTTATACTCATCCTTTTCACTGTTGTTCTGGTATTTTTAATCTTGAAATGTAGTTTTTAAAGTATATTCCCTTTCTCTCTCTAAAAATCTTTTCTGCAACCCTTTTGGAAGTGAACCTTCACTTGCTTTATAAATCATTTGGACAGTTTTGAGTCGGATGTGATCTGGGAGTTTTAAATCTGGTGTTTTTAACAATAATCCATGCATGTGTTCTCTGTATCCTGTGTTATGTTTCAGTCTGATGGATGTTTTTTGCATCATGAAGAATGGTTGGATGTCAGTCATGTATGCATTTCCCCAAACTTCTAGACAGTAACTCAAATATGGTAAAACAAGTGTACAATAAAGAGTGTGCAATTCTTTTTGATTAAGAATGTACCTTGTTTTGTCCAAGAATATAAAAACAAGAATATTAGTTCTTAATAATAGTTTCATTTATTCATAAACAAATATAAATTCAAGTAAATGGCATATAATGATATTTCAGGATGGACCAACAAATAATCATATACATGTTATATATACAATCTTACTGGATTTGTTCTGAGATGAAAACAAACTGAGCTAGAGATGACAATGAAATATTGCTGCTGCTTACAGGAATATTAAAGCATTGTTATGTTTCCTAGCAAACCAGTGGCTAACTGACTAGTCTGCACCACGTTAGACGTAACGTTTATAATATTGATGAGGGAATATTGTAGCAAGCCAATATTGGTAGTAGGCCAACAACAGGGTGAAATAAAACTTACCAGGACTAGTAACACTTCTACAGGACGAGCTCCTCCGTGGCTGTAGTTCTGTTCGGTCTTCGGGGCTCCGCCCACTTTCCCCTGAATCTCTTCAGACACCCACAGTACCCGGAAACAATGTTCTCCTCTGACCACTGCTGTGTCTTCTTTGACTCATTTTTAACGCGACCAGCCGCCAACCAATTTAAAATATGGTTACTTTTTGTTTTCAGAGGACCGTCGATAACCCCGCCTAGCACCCGCCCACTTCAGAGCCGAGCTGTAGCCCAGCAGCTATTTGGGGCCAGCGTAGCTCTGGTTTGTGGCTCCGAGAGCTGGAGCTATGTTGGTGGAAACAGAATGGCTCCGAGCCAAAACACACGCTAGCTCCAAGTTAGCTCCAGCTCCTGCCCGGTGGAAAAGCGCTATATGTTCACCAAAGTTCCTACCGCTATCAGCTTCTGAGTCTGTGCTCCTATAATGGCTGTGGTAGACTAGTTTTGAGTCAACAGCAGACAGCCCTGTGGCATGTGAGAGCGGGGTTGGAGCTCCAAGGGTGGGAGCCCTCCTCAGGCCCCCCTGACCTCCACCACGGCTCTTCTTAGAGGGTGATGGTTTCACTGAAGAGATAAAAGATATGTATTTAATTTTAACGCTTTTCCTACCTGCATTATAACAGATTAACTTGAGATCCTCAACAGCATGTAACATGTAAATTAATGCTTACGAGGAATTTTCTTGAACACAGTGTTGCACATGAATTGCTGAAAACGCTCTGCATAGAAACCAGGTCGGTGAACTGAGACTGTGTCCTAAAGTTGGAGAAGAACAGAGTTTTAATAATCTAACAAAGGTCATTCAAAGGCATTTACAACTTTACTTCAAACTACATTCATCACACGCATTAGAATCTAAGTTTGAGGCCAAATAACTACAGTATTGTTGTATCATATCCTTGTGTCTGCTATTCATGATGCTGTAACTGAGCCAGTGTGAGCAGGTTCATTGATTATTTGCATTTAAAGACCAATGTTAAAGACTTACCCCATCATGAACCATTGCCTTCCAGGAGTGTTCCAACCTTTTAATAAACCTAAACCAGAATACAACAAACAAAACAGAAAATACAATTAATATAATATTAATCTTATACTATTCATGCAAATAATTTCATTTAGCAGGAATACAACAAGTCACCACAAAGGAAGTCATTGAGAAAATAAAGCTTTAGTTTTTAGTCATTTACAATACAAGTATAGTAAAACATCAGAAAAATTTAAATGTATCAAAATATTTTCAACTGTGAAAAATACATTTGAGTGAATTTACAAGGTAATTTTTGAAATTCACTTTTTTTAAATTACATTTGAGACTAAGAGATTAGTCGAAGAGATATCACCTCCTGTTCTTGCACGTACTGTATGCCATGTTACAGTTCACACCCATAATGTAACGGTCCACATTCAAACATGGGAAGAGCTAGGACTACTCAAAGTCAGAATTCTTGTTTTGGTATTGAAAGCTTTTCATTGGTTTGCTACAAAACTATTGGTGAAAAGTTACAGCAATGAATAAAGATATGCAAGTGTTACTGTGATTTACCTTGCTGCAATTTTACTGGCATTTAAAGATAAATATATAAATCTAAACATGGTCGCTCCTGAATAAGGTATAAACTCTTTTCCACAATAAAAATATTTTCTTGAAGGTTTATTGAAACCATATAACCACAAAACGAGAAAGAAACTAAACAGTATGTACCTGTAGGACTGGAGAATGTCAATGATGCCAATGTAGATCAGGAGCCTGTCTCCTTTGATGTTACGAGCTGGAATACCGCCCATGCTGGAAATTCAGAAAGAAAATATGACAATAAATGTGTGGTGCATCAAAGATATTTCAGTCATGCAAAGCCCCATAAAACAAACAAAGAATCAAAGGCAGGCTACTGGTCACACTCACTGGTCCTCTGAATCTAGAACGCCTTTCCCACGGGCCTCTCCTTGGATGGACTCCATGGCTGTGCAGTACAGACTTTTCTGGGCTTGTGGCCGGCGCTGGTCTGGGGTCACGGCGCCCTCGGACACTGCGCTTTCCCCCGAGTTACCTACACCGCGTTCTCGCTCTCGACTTGCTTGGTCCATGTTGTGGATGCCCATCAGGAGGCTGTAATCCATTATCTTGAAGCTCTGTAACAGCTACAAAGCAACATGCATGGGTTAATCCCTCATGTTTACATAAATATCTGGACCAACTTTACATTTATTTAAACAAAAGCCAGTTCTTCTAATATGCTGGTACTAACTGACTCACAGTAAGATAAGGGTTTGGGAAAAATGCTTATCGCCAATGTTGCTCTTTATTAGGACAAAAAGTCACTTTTCTCATCTTTTAACAAAAAGTAAGGCAATTCTAAACTTTGCATCACCCCAAAATTCAAGTTATCTCCCCTCAAGTGACGTGACTTGCGTGTTTTAAGCGACAAGGTCAAGCACAACCTTGTCGCTCAAAGTTGAAAAATTTTAACTTTTCAAGCGCAGCAGCCCCTCCCTCCCGCTACAGGGCAGACGGCAGCTGAAGGGGGCTGTACTACACTTACTCAATTTATCAGAATAAAATTAAAGTGGTTAACTTCTTGAATGAGCCAACATTCTGAGTAAACTCATCCTTTAGTAACTCTGTAAGTTGATCATTTAAACAATAAAAGTGGAGCTGTCTATGATAAGAGCTGTTAACTTACAGCTGGAGAAGAACTGGTCAACCCTCTTTCTCTCTACACAAACACCCACACACGTCACTGGAGCGATGAAGTGACCAAAAAGCACCACTATGTTCAAGCGACTCATCAGGGGCGATTGAAGTGACTGCAATCGCTCCAGTCACTTTCGCTTTGCATCCTCGCAGACCTTCATGACTGCGGAGGTCTACACCACACACACACTTGTGTCAGAGAAAAAGTGAGAACAAACGGGATGAATCACATGTAAACCAAGAGAAGCTTATTCAAGGTGATTTAATTTTATAGTCTGGATGCGGAGTGATGGTTATCAGTCCGCTAAGAGCGCCAGTCAGCTGGGATCACAGGCCCATGTGTGATCTCTGGCGGGGATGAGCCGACGGCAGCAGCCGCTGCTAAGGACAGTAACTAAAGAGTGATGCGTGTATTCATGTTAGAGTCTCTAAAACACCAGACAAATCTCGACTACCACAAGATAAAGTCCATACACTTGTCACAAGTCTTTACTGAGAAAAAAGTTGCTAAAAGCTTTCACAAAAGACACCAGTAAGGGAGGTTGAGTTACGGTTCCACTTTCAAAACAGAGCGGAGTGACGATTCTGCAAACTGCAGCTTTAACCTGTTCAATGGTGCACATTTACGCAAGCATAAAAGCATGAAAAGTTTACAGAATGGTAATAATAATTTAGAAATAATGATTAAATGTTTAATACGACTGCCTAAAAGGACATTAGTTAGTGATCCATTTCCCTTTGTGTTGGCTGAAACTCATGCCTGTAACTTAAGGCAGAGGGATTGTAAATAAAGTCTAATCGTCAGTGAGTACTGTAATAGAAACCCATGTGCTCATCTGTGGCAAATGCAGCTATGAATACCATCAGTCTATTTCTATCATTTTATTTTGTAACTTCTTTTAAAGTAAACAAAGTATTGGTTTTCAGACGCAATCAATGTGTGACTCTGCATTCAAAATAATTGTTTTTTGAGCAGAAAAACCTATTTCACTGTTTATACAGACAACATTGTCGGTAATTGAGAGTTCTCGTTGTTTATAGAAGAGGAGCTTGTGTACCATTTGTTATTTGGATGGAGATCCAATAATCTTTGACTCACCAAGCAGTCCCTCTGTATGGTCTTAGACAGGGCATTGTAGTTGTCGGCCTCCAGCTGCAGGCCATCAGGTATGTCCTGGATAAAGTCCAGGTCCTTGTAGATGGGTAAAGCCTTCTCTCTCTCTTTCGGAGAGGCTCGTCTTTTATATGTAGAGCCTTTCAAGTCATATTTGAGATGCATGGGGAAGATGCGGGGCAGAAGATTGTTCATGACCACAATGCGGATATTCTTGCCTGCTGCCTGGACGCAGTACAGCCCATAAAACTTGGGCAGCAAAGTGCGCTTATTTTGGTTTATATTCTGGAAGAGATAACAGATGTTATTATAATCACTCTAATTTGGACTACCTCATTCAGATTACATTCATAACCGCTCATGCTGAGTGCGCTCTTTCTCAGTCTGTCCACACTCACCATGAAGTATCCAGGGAGGAGTTTCTGAAGAAACTCTGCCTCCTTGTGCTGAACAGTCTTGATGATGAACTCGTCATCACTAGAAACGTAAAAAATCGATCCACTGGCTCCGGGGTTTGACAACTCGATCAGCGGCTCATTACACAGAGAGTACTTCAAGAGGAGAAATGAGAAATATCTAGTATTATGTTCCACCAAAATATCAGATTTCTGAACATCAAAAAAATGTACTGAACAGTAAATAAATGTTTTATAATAGTAAATAGTAAAATATAAAAAAAGGATATTGAGCACAGCCATGGCCAAAAACATTGAAACGGCTATTCTCTCATCCAATGTCTCACCCCAAAAGATTGTATTATAGCGTTTGCATTTACAGGTTCACTAGTTTTCCTAATGCCCAGGTCTCTGGGCATTAGGAAAACTAAAAAGAAGGGGGGGGGGGGATGTTAAAGTGACAGTCACTGTAAATATAATTTTTAGAGGTAAAAGATGATTCACTCGAAGCTGAAAACTGAGCCTTATCTATTCAAGAGTGTTTGGAAAGACACTAAGGTCTTCAGGCTGCTAAAAAACTGCTGACCTTTGCTGAAAACCCAGCTGCTGCTGATCTCTAAGCAGAAAAAATATTTGGTACTATTTCTAATTTTGCACATGATTTAGGGCATTTAAGATAGATGGCAACCACAAAACGTCAGTAAACATCAACCATGTTTGATTGTAGGAACGTAATCCATCTTTATGAAGGCCACATTCTGTTTTCTGCAAACAGTAGAATTTATTTTAGTAATAAAAAGCTCAACGCACGCACGCACGCACACACAAGTTGTATTGACAGTTCTACCAGTGTCTGCTTTATCTTGAAGGAATGCAACATAGACTGTGCGTGCATATATAAACACAGAGTGACTTCAACCCTAATAGAGGTAGCTGTTATGAACATGTCCTGCGTTGATACTAACCAGGTAGTCATCTGGTCGAATGCCAACAGCTCTCTGAAGTAACGGAAGGCAATGGGAGCATAGGTCTTAAAGCGAAAGTCACTGTAGTGATGAGCAGGAGTAAGATTACTTGCCTTCACTGCGGAACACGGTGCAGAGAAAGACAAATAAACTATTTATACATCAACTATACAGGTATTATAACAATAAATGCTTTCTTTACTTTGTTCCTCATCACTGACCTTGGGAAGAAGATGACTTTCCACCACCACAAAATCCTGCATGAGAACATCCCTTTCGCCTTTTGGCTCAGCTGCCAAACTGTGTGGGTGATTCCCAGTTGGATTGGCACCCTTTTAAGGCTGAGACGTGGTCTGACGAGGGTGAGAGTGGATGAACATTCAAAGTCAAGAGGAGTGATAATTAACCCCTTTTAAACTTCTTCTGCAGTTTCACTGCTATCCATATACCTTCAGTCTGATTATAACATTATAATAGGAATAAATATTTGGCCTATACATTGTATTTCCCTATTCAGGAACATCTCCCTGTTCTCTGCCAACTCATACCTTCTTATAGGTGGTCTCTTCCTGTGGTGGTTTCCACCCCCCGGTGGTCCGATAGTCTTTTCATACTCTGAGTTGTGCCAGAAGAACCGGGCACCTTTGGCAGAAGTAATAAGACAACCATTTAAACCAAACCATATGTGGTCTAACCAACTTCTAAACAAAACACAGACTTAAATTCATACTAAACTTCATGTGATAAGTGTGCTTAGAAACACAGCAAGAACAGGATGATAAGTGAGGGCAAAGGAAAGGGAAGTGTAATAAAAAGCAAGTCTGAAGTACAATCAATGTTTTTGTGTCCATATAGGTACTAAACACATTACATATCTGAGATGTCCATTTTTTATATATATTGAAATGATCACGTGGCAGAATATCAAAGTGGCCAGCAATAAAAAAAAATATGGTCTTGTGTTTGGACATTTACACACATTTTATTCCCCAAGCCAAGCCTCTTTCTTTTACAACCATTTTTTGTGATCAGTGTCTTATGTAGGGCTGGGCAAATATATCGAGATTCAAGATAAATCAAATTTTCTATTTTTACAATAAATTACAATATCGCCTATATCGAGCTATATCTTCTTTTTTTTGTTGTTTTATTTATACAATCACAGTAGAAATAACATCATACAAGTATTTAATATTGTTCTTAGAGTACGTCAAACGATGTGCTTATTTATTTTTTCCCATATTTCTGAGATACATATTTTATTGCTTATTTTATAATAAAATACTCGTTTCAGGTGTTGCCTAAACAAGCCACACTACAGAACTCACTCACAGGTGCTGTCCCTTAGAGGAGAAAAAGACTAAAGTGGCACATATTGTGCAACTGTTTGTTAATAAATGTGCCTGTGTGGCATTTTTCATCAGCATTTTTAACCCAGAATTGTGTTTCCGGTAAGACTTTATAGAGTTAAAAATATTGAGGTTAATATCGTATATCACCATTTTGAGAAAAAATAGAGATGTGAGTTTTGGTCCATATCGGCCAGCCCTAGCCTCATGGTGAAAAATGCAAGACCTGCTGTACTTTTCTTTTCTGAAAATATTCAATAGTGGAAAGTATGCCAGAACACACAATGCATGTCTTTTAGGTTTTTCCTTGTGTTCTTACCTCTGCAGGAGCCATTTTTCGAATGCTGCTGGTCCCTACAAAAGAACAAAAGAAACATTAATGACCAACATGAAGACAAGGAAAAACCATCAAATCTGACCAAAAAAAACTGTGCTTTCTTTGATTCAGTGTCGTTGCTCTATCATGCAGTCAGGTGTAAAGTACTGCTTCAAAGAAGATTAAAGTTTGAGTCAGTTTTAAAATGGAAAAGATAATTCATGAGCGTTTACGAAACCCAGGGCTGGTTAATTAGCAAAGCTATTTTAAGAACCGGCTGATGAGTGTAAGACCAAAGATGAGCCGAGATCTAATCGTGACCCCATAACATCTCCACCAGATCCATCACAGCTCTAACTGGAACCAGTGGTCCCTTGAGCTGGCTGCTCCATATTCCTCTGCTCCCTGAGGATGAGTGTGTCGTCAACATCATCAAATTCTGTCTTTTTCTGTCACAGCTTACACACTGATTTTCAATAAGAGTCCAGAAACACCCTTATCAAAGCCAGCAGTGTATTATACTCATGTTATGTAACATAGCCCCACAAGAAAACATTAATCAGCAATGAGAGCTTCAGACACACCTCAAATTATTAGATGTGTAATAAAATAAGTCTTCATAAACATCAATAAAATTCTATCGATGTTTTTGCAAAAAAGTCTTATCACATTCATTCCATCCTTACATAAACTTTGCTGTATAAACGTGTTTCCTCACCCACTCTGCAATCACCTCAGCTTGTTGTAACCAATAGCAACATGCAACATTCTTCACTAAGAAGTACAGCAGGTCAACCCATAAAAGAGGACTGAAGATATTATAATAGACACCTGTGGTATCATTTCTCACAGGTGGTATAAACTGTGTCTGTGCACAGCCATTTCCATGCAGATCATTTACAAGAGGTATCATCAAAGTATAAATGAAGCACTGTCTTTGTTGCACACTCACCTAAAGTCATGCAACTCCTCTGGGTTAAACTGCAAATCCCCCCCACCAACAATGAGCAGCCTTCTGCCCACATTCTCCTCATTATGTAAAACAGCACACTATATCACGCAATATGATTCATGCAGTATCTACACAAACACACACACACACACAAATGCAAATACCTCGCTGTAATGCTCTCCTCCAGAACTGAGTTCTTATATCTGTGGAGCAGGATACGGTCAGCCTAACAGGCTTAGCCAAGAGCAACAGTTACGAAATTGGAAATGTACAAAAGATTACAGGGAAACCTTTTTATCTCAAGATGCTTCATTTAGTAAACACAACCAGGGAAAATAAATCGATTAAAAAAAAACATTATTATTTGCGTGTTTTCTTTTTTGTTTTATTGCAAGACAAACAATACAAGTAGAAACACAAAACCATAAAAACAAAAAAAACAAACAAAGTACAGATTTGTGTGTTTTCTTGCATTGACTTCACTTATCAATAGGTTTACATCTTAAACGGCAGTATTGGTATCATATCGGAAATAAAAAAAGTTGAATCAGGACATCCCTAGTGTTCATAATAAACTCTACTAAATCAGACATGCAGGAGTTGATCGGAACAAGTCCAGTGAATTATGCAACATATTAATTAGGGCTGAGTTGGGTATAATAATAATTTATTAACACAGAGACAAACTATTTTATTATTAGTAATTAATCATACCCTAGTGTTTTGAAACATGTTTAGACAAAGAAACACATGCATTTGTATACTCTGGCTATACACAGGCATGCTTACACTCTCCAGTACATAAACACTAACAACTTTCAAAAACACAAACACAAGATAGTGGGAAACCAACTCGAGATAGAATGGAATGGCACTTTAGGTAGAAAAAGAGACAGAAAGAAAAAGTCTTGAGTGGATGGGACAAAATTCAAATAAATAAAGATCTCAACAAGTAAACAGTTGTTTTAAGAGAACATTTATTAGCCATCAGTGCACGTAAATAGAAATAAACAAATAACTATCTGTAAAGTTCATCCATGCAGTTCTTTATTAACCACATTTACATCCTTGAGTTAATGCCATGTAGGTTATTATCTAATAATATATCTGAAAGCTATTTGTAAGAGTTGGAAATTAAACAGAACATTTTGTTCTTTTACATTAAACACAGGCTTCCAACCAAGAATAAAGTCCAAAAAATATGATATGCAGACTGAGGCAAAGAATCACACTAACACAATTACTGAACAATGACTTTAAGTTGTCTGGAACAGACCATGTGACAAACGGTGAGCCATCTGTTCCTCTGTATACACTAAACAAGAGCCACCAGCCATGAGCTTATTCTTTAGCAAACAGAGACGTACGGGAGGAGACGCAAAGATATTCAGAGAACTTTCCATTTGCAGTGAAAAATATTTCAATTTAGAAATCAGGTTGATGACTGAATAGTTAGCAGATCAATTCTTATACTATTTATAACTCATTCTGAGTCACCAGACTGAAAGTTGTATCTGTGTCGTCTAAAAGTCAACCACGTCGGAGCCACGAGGGGTTTATGACGACTATTTTTACTAACCTATTAGGCCTGGATGGGTGCAGGGTAGGGCTGGGCGATTTTGCCTAAAAAAAAAAAAAACTCCTATTTTTTAAAGAAAATTTTGATTTCCAATTTGATTTTTTTTTAAATGCACTTAAAAATGACTGCAGACATCAGCTATATTGTCAAAAGTGCAACTTTATTGCTGTGATTGTCCTATCACAATATTTATATATATATATTTAACTCGAATTTGCAAAATAAAAAACGTTTTATCTCCAAATTCAATTAATCGATGAAATCGATTTTTTGCCCAACCCTAGTGCAGGGTAAAGCAACTTTGTCTAATAGAAAGGAAACTAATATGTGATGCACATTTAAATTATGGATGTCCTGATCCGTTATTGATTTTAGATACCAGTCTGATATCAGAAAAAAAAGTGTACATTTACTACTGTATTTAAATTGGGGTTATTTTCCCAGTTTTTTTTTTTAATTTAAGTTAAGTAATGATTCAATAAAATGCACAGGCTCAAAAATATAAAGACAGTGTCTAAAGATACGTTAAACGTAGGATTCTTACTTCCACTATCGTGGGTTCGAATCCCACTTTTGACGTATCAATTTTTTTATTTTAACATAAAATAAAAGCGTTAGCGGCTAGCTAAAAATAAATATGAGCTAAAATACAACTAACGTAACTTTAAGTCACGTGGAGCACCTATCACGTGACCTAAACTGGCCAATGAGGGTCGCTGCGTATGCATAGAGTGGCATTATATGTTTAACCTATCCATAGCCACGGCCAAATATAAAAGGCAGGGTCTGCTTTTAGCTTTTGTTCAATCCTAAAATAATGAGAAACCCATAAGAGTCAAAAGTTACGAGAATTAAGAATAAGTTTTGAAGTTTGGGTAAAAAATGGACAAAATAAACGGGTTTCATGTGCATTTTGGTCAAGGTTTGGTTAATAAATAATTAAAATTGTTTAACCACAAACAATGAAAGTCGTGGACGAGGGCCATTAGGCAAGCCTATTTACTTAATAAATGTAAATAAATACTGTTATTAATAGTGAGCTATTTCTTTTCATCATTACATAACACTGAATTAACTGGGTTTTCCAGGTAAAAACAAATATACCGCTGACGAATTTCTGTAACATCATTTGAATAACGTTTTAATTTTAAATTTATTTAAATAAATAAAAGTAAAATAAAAAATGTTAAAACAATTCATTTGGCGTGACGGATCAATACCAGGTTACCTTCGTGTTAATTCCTAGTCAACAATCATCAACAGTAGCTACACCAGCAACATAATCGCGTCTGCCATCTGTAAATATGAAAAACAGCAGATGCAAACCCTCGATTTAAAATTCAGGCAACGTGGGAAATAATCTAATTCATTGGGATTTAGAGATTTTATGTGCGAAAATGAAACAACTCTAATTCCTCCACAATATACAATGACCGAAGAACAGCGCTGAGGTCCAATACAAAAACAATAGCCATATAAAGCTACCGTTACCCAGTTTATTTGTTAGGATGGGAACCATCGACGCTAACGAGCTAACGGGCTAACTCAACTAGCTGTATAAGCCACATCACCCACAGCAACCCGCTTTAACTGGCTCCAAGCGTCGCGTATTGATTAATTAAATTATCCAAAGGACCGAAATTAACAAAACAAATAATCTAGTAGATACCTGTCGGGGCTGTTGGTCCCGAGTCGGCCGTCCCAGCAGTCGCCATTACGATTTCACTGAGCTCAGCTCACATCAGCGCCCGGTACTTCAATCATGCAGCAAGGCTCTCAGGCTGCGTCCGAATAGTTCCCTCCTATCTCCTTTCCTATCCACTGTTCTTTAACCTCCGGAAGTGTTTAAGTGGAGGCCATGATAAAAGATCGTTCGGATTTTCTTTAAGGAAAGGAGACGGAAAAAAAATCTTCTTCTTCTTCTTTTCTTTTTCTTTTCTTCTTCTTCGCAGTTTAACGGCGGTTGGCAACCAAGGGACTCTACAATATATTTCCTTAATCCCGTGACGTCATCCACGGGGTTATGGAAAAGTGTATAGGAAAGGAGATAAGAGGGATGCAGCCTCTGCAGCGGTGGCACCACAGCGCCCCCAGGCGTCAGGACACAGACTGACACGTTCTTCTTCTTCTTGGCGGATGGCAACCATAGTTATAGTGCATTACCGACACATACTATACTGGAGTGTGAACCAGAGCTCCTGGGATACATATTCATATCTGTTGAATTACCAATTTTATATGTATTCATTCCTGTATGGCAACCCGTTTTAACATTTAATTAGTAGCGGTACTTGTCATTGTAGATATCTATAATTCCATTTTGACATGTTGTAATTCCAAGTCCACATACCCATAATGTAATTTAGAATAGTTGTAATTGTAATTACTGATATCTGCAATTCTATTTCTACTAGTTACACTACTAATTCTAGATACTATAATTAATTATATATATATATATATATATATATATATATATATATATATATATATATATATATATATATATATATATATATTATATATTATAATTATCACTATTGGAAATCGCTATTGTAGATATCTGAAACTTCATTACAACTAGATGAAATCTCCCATTGACTTCCATTCAAATTTTATTTCAGATATCTACAATTCAAATTCCACATGTCACCATTTCGAGACAATTCTATTGCCATTAGTAACATGTTTATTGTTGATATGAACAATTTAATTCTTGCTCGTAATAATGTTAATTGTAGATATCTACAATTGTTCTTACATTTCAGTTATCACATATCATATTTTGGTTGCCAGAACATCACTAAAATTTAATCATCTGTTCCTTGAGCCATTATCAACATTTCCTGAAAATTTTATCAAAATCTGTTCATAACTTTTCAAGTTATCGTGTACAGACAGTGTCGCACATTCTGATTGGAACTCTGATGACATCATGTTCTAAAACAATGCTTGACAGGAGTTTCACAGTGTGGATAAGTCATTTGAAATTGGTTCTGGAATGACCAAATGACTCCAAAATTACGGACGCACACACTCGGGGTATGCGCAAGCCATTGACAAAGTTTCAGGTCGTTCAGACACTGCGTTGGGGAGATATGCTCCACATGCACACAGACACACACACAGACGTTCCTTGCTTTTATAGACAGATATTTTTGTCTCCAAAGGTTTTTTTTTTAGCTTTTCTCTACTGGTTTTATACTTTTCATAGTTATAAATTGCATGTTCTACACCAGGCATAGGCAACTGGCGGCCCGGGGCCCACATGTGGCCCTTGGTTTAATTTTTGAGGCAAATCCGAAACAATTGTAATTCGAGAAGAAAAAAAAAAATCCCAAAATAACTCATAAAACATAAAATGACAACAAAGACAGACACAGCAAGCACTTAAACACACAAAATGACAACACCAACAAAAAACAACACATTACAAAATAGCTCCAAAGACACAAACTGTTCACAAAATTACACAAAATGACTGGAAAATACAGAAAACAACAACAACAAAAGTACAGAAAGTGACCTAAAAAAATGCACAAATCGACAACAATAATGCAGGAAATGACAGAAAAACACCCAAAATTACACTTAAAACAGAAAAAAATGAGAAAAAACACACAATTACTACAAAAACACACTAAATGACTAAAAGCTGATAAAAAAAAAACAAATAAAACCACAGCCAAAGACAAAAAAAGACCATCCATCTTCTCCCTTGTATGAATGCTCTGATTGGTCATTATTCTAAATCCTTACATGAATATTGATAATGTGGCCCTCAGATCAGATACAATCAGATGATTGTGGCCCTCGCTGTGATAGTTTTCCATCCTTGTTCTACACTGCCCTCCTCTACCCCACATTCACACAACCCGGTTACACATTTTCTAATGAAATGCAACAGTTTATTTAATCCTGCATGTCCAATCCGTACTCTACCCAATATAATCTATTTCCCCCTAATGTTTCTATTTTATTTTTATTCCCCACTCTCTTTTAATTAGTATGTAACTGTCGGCCAGTCTGTCCATCATCCCATAACTTCAGCTACTCACCAATAATTTTATTTTTCATCTTAGCTTTAGCTTTAGCTGATAGAGGCAGTCAGAGCTACATATAGTTTTGTACTAGGACATTTTGAAATATTATTTCTTGCATGCAAACTGTTTCAAAGCAAGGCACAAAAATGGTATAAGTATTTCAATTTTATTAAAACTGTTGCAGAGATGATTTTAACACAATGTGGTGTGTATTTTTTATCCAAAATGTTTGATTAGCAGGTGAAAGCCATGGTGGTACACTGACAGTGATGATGATCTGTTTAAAAAAAAAAAAAAGTATACAAAGTGTAGATATTTGTCTATGTAAATGTAATGATGCTTATCCTGTCACCACAGAAATCACTATAAAAGTAAGATTTTAGGTGCAATGTTTTTTTCGGCTCAGTATTTAAAAAAAAAAGCCACCAATCACTATTTCTGCAGATGGCCAATTGCCAATAGCAGCAGCAGATAGACACTGGGTTTAGGAAAGAGGGCATATCTTCCTCTTCTTCTGACGTAAGACATCAGCCGCTTTAGTGACGGCGTCCATAAGGACATCTGACACGCAGTGTGGCGTCTCATGTGAAGGCAGCTCACAACAGCGGCGCACAGCTGGATTAGAAATCTTCTTCTTTGATGAACACAGACTCTTTGACATCTCCACAACCTATGGACACCAAGAACAAATTACAATTATTACATGAACAAAGGAATTGTGTTTGGAAATTAATATATATTTATGTACTGTATATACTGTATCGATAGTCTGCCCATGCTTGTATGTATATATACATGTGTAAGTGTTTGTGTACATGTTCTATATGTATATACTGTTTGTATAACTGGATACATATGTGTGTGTAGATATATGTAAAATTCTGTACATAAACTTTTCCCCTTTTATAACACATAACTAAATTGTAAATTTTGTTCTACATATACATACACACACACATATATATATATATACTGAAACCCGATTTTCATTTTATTTTATTCTATTTTATTTAAAGCTGAACTAAAGACATATTTATTTAGGAAAGCTTTTAAGTGTTAATTCTTGTGTAGTTTTATTGTGTTTTTAGATGTAGCACTTTGAGATTTCTTGGAATTAAAAGTGCATTATAAATTATTATTATTATTATTATTATTATTATTATTATTATTATTATTATTATTATTATTATTATTATTATTAAATGTAGCTATCTTTTTTAATATTTATTATTTTTGTGTGTACATCATTCTATGTCACACTTGCTTTGTCAATGTAAACTTGTTTCTCATGTCAATAAAGCTGTTTTGAATTGAATTGAATTATCTATTACTAAAACCTCTTTACTGTTGTTGTGGTATTTTCTCTGTGTATCCACAACCTTTATGCTTATTTACTAACCTTTTCAAAAGAACATGTAGTCCTATCTTCTTTTGATAGAGGACAGCATTGGCGAACAATTTTCTTGAGAGGGAAACCAATAGAGAATCTGCGACACAAACATGTTTTTAGTTTCCTTCTAGAACTAATATGTCTCACAGAACGGGCTTCGTGTGATCTGAGCCACTGAGATGATAAAAAAAAAAAAAAAAAGAAATAACAGGGAAGAATTGTTGTTAAGCAATGAAATAAAAGCATGAGACTGATTAAGTAAGAGATGATGTCTTACTTCTTCATGATTATTTTGTGAGTCACACATATGTTGCCAAGCGAGAGTTCCTCTGAAGCAGAGGTGGAGTTATAATGCGGGTCTGGAGAAGTGGACTGGAAGCAGCTGGAGCGATCTTCAGCAGAACAGCAGTGGAAGTCGTTGTCGTCAGCCACACAGAACCTGTTCAGCTCATCTCGCCACTGAAATTCAAACAGATCCTGATTCAGAAACCTTTCAGTGGAGGGCGACACTGTTAGCCAGTGTTGGGGTCAATTACATTTTTCAGTTATAATTGACTCCAACCCTGTTGTTAGCCAGTTTCTTTCTTTACCTTCTGGTCAGCACAGGTCAGCAAACCTTTCTTCTTTTTGCAGCACTTCTTGAAACCCTTTTCGATGCGGTTTACGGTTTTGGCCTGACGAGCCAACCATTCATAGCCCACAGCTGGAATACACTTGATGTTATAGACGGGGCGAAGTTTCTGATGGCTACACAGTGAGCCAACGGTGTCTGCAGATGGTCGTCCAGGAGGAAAGTTGATGTCAATATTCTGGGACGACGCTAACTTCTTCACCGTCTTTCTTCGATAAGCACTACCACTGTGGAGAGCCATCTGCGTCCTGTTGGATTCAAAACACATTTTCACACCAATGTACGTAAAAGCCCATAAACCCATCAAAGACAATCTGTGTGAAATCTGAAATCAGCTTAATCTTGTTCATTTTGGTTAAAAGTACTGATTACAATGACAACTTTCTAAATAAACCCTTTCCACATGAATACTAAGAGATATTACTGTTTATCTGTTTTTAAAACACACCATCATCAAATGCTTAATACTAAGGCCCGCACTGTCTGTAATGCTCAAGTTATTTCTAAGTAGTGCATTTTTGATAAAATGTATCAAACTGTGTGTGTGATAAAATACTTGTTTTTGTGTGTGTATGTGTGCGCTGCAGGATAACCACAAAGGTCTTTGTGCAAGCATTAAAAATAAAATAATATTCACACAAACATTAACAGTGAAAAACTAAATTATAATAATCATACACGTCAGAAGCATAAATTAAGCTTTAAAGTCTGTCATCACATGTTTCACCAAGATCTAGTTATAAAGATCATTACTTACCCTGTGAAAAAGCAAAATAAGCTACTATTCATTATTAACTGAACATAATTGCCCTTAAGGGTTTTTATGAGAGAGCGTATTTAATTTTACTTTCTTTCAGCAGCCCAGTCGCTTATAGGCCTTATTATTTAATGTACACACGAATGGGGTCAAGTTAAGCATTTCATTTTTGTGAGAATGAGAAATTAGAGCTGTTTGGAGTGCAAAAAAAAGCAATTAACTGCATTTTTTTTTTTTTGGGGCGTTGTTTCTCTCTAATGAATTAATCATAATTGATGCGTTAAAGGGGCGGTATTATGAAAAAAATCACTTTATAATAGTTTTGCTACAGTGATATACATCCCTTTAGCCTCATTCAGAGAGACAAAGTTGGAAAAAGTTATGTTTCCTCCCTCCCTTGTTATTCCACATTTTGTAAAAAGTCAGCTCCAAATGGGCGAGTTGGATCTTTCTCGCGTTGTGACGTCATAGCCACGGTCATGGGCGACCGTGGCTCAGGTGGTAGTGGGTCGTCTACTGATCGAGAGGTTTGAGGTTCGATCCCAGTACCTGACTATGTGTCGAAGTGTCCTTGAGCAAGACACTGAACCCTAAGTTGCTCCCAGTGGTCGACTAGCGCCTTGCATGGCAGTCCTGTCCCTCTGGTGTGTGAATGTGAGAGTGATTGGGTGAATGAGCTGATATGTAAAGCGCTTTGAGACTGCTTCAGTGTGGTGATAAAGCGCTATATAAAATCAAGTCCATTTACCATTTACCATAACACGGAAACTCCTGACAATCCTGGCTCCTCCTACCCTATAAGAATGTAAGCTACTCCCACTCCAACTATCTCACAGCTAAAACAAACACTGCAGTTTAATATATAACATATATCATACTTTATTGTCATATATGTAAAGCTACATACACAAAATGTGTTCTCTGCATTTAACCCCTCCCTGAAGAGCAGTGGGCAGCAATGGTAGCACCAGAAGCATTTTTAGTACCCGTTATACCGCCTCTTTCGTGTTTGTGACACAATGCGACGCAGCGGTTGGACAAAACAGTGGACTATCACCTTGAATGGACTATTCCTGTAATCAGTAGTGTAGACGATGACAAAAAGCGACGTAGCAGCTCCGGAAAGAGTTTGAAGCAGGTGACGCAGCTAATTTACTCTGCTGTTGCTGCTGCTGCAGCATGGCGCACACACATATTGAAACAGTGTTTGTCTGACTCACAATCACAGTAGCCGCTTAAATAGCCATGTGTTTTACTGTAATGTGCAGTTTTTGGGCTGAAAACAATAACAACAGTGTGTGGCTAGCAAAAGAAAATGGCTTTTGGTGATCACTGATCCCCCTCGCAAGAGCGAGGCATGAAGTCAGCGTCTACGGATAAGCCCACTCATGAATATGCATAGTAGGCCCCAAAACAGCCCGTTTTTAGAACTGCTCAGAAAGTCACTTTTCAGAGGCTGAAACTCTGGACAACAGGCAAGTTTGGGAAAATAAAACTGAAATACTATGTTGTTGGGGTTCTTAGAACAAATGGAGATGAGTGAAAAATTGCGTAATATCGCACCTTAAAAATCTGAGCCCTATTTTTTTAAACACACTGAAATAATATGACATTTATTTTGAAATCCAATACTATGTGTTCATCAGTCATCTGCATACCTCGTGCAGCGGCTGGGGTCAAAGGTGAAGTTGGCATTAGCTGGAAGCGGGGTCACTGGCACCACTTCTGTTGGGTCGTAGTTTGGGTTTGGAGCATCGTTGTTAAAGCAGTTCAGTCTGCGGCTGCCTTTCAGCCAACAGCAGTGAAAGAGGCGATCTTTGACTGATGAGTCCTCCTCACAGAACAGTTGAACGGACAGCTCCCACTGCAGCACGTACAAACAGAGGAGGACAAGGTGGAGGCCATCATAAAAAATGCTCACACTTTACGTCTTGGTTAATGAAACCAGAGTATAAGAAAATATTTGACCTATGACTTGCACTTTTGTAAAAACTGTAACAATCAAGGGCAGAGGATTGAGATAATGTTTTTTCAAAGTCACAAAAACAGACCCGCAGCCTCATTGCTACTCATGCCAAGGCCTGTTTGTTATGTCTAGCTGGATGTTACGGGTTTATCGACTGAAAGCGCCCAAGGCTGAAACACTTTGGTTCGGCTAATGCTCTCACTTCTGAAATGTGAGGAATGCTTCGTGCCCTGCTTATATTTCGAGGGTATTTCGAAAAACATTCAAAGAAAACACACAATGTTTGGTTAGCACAACTGGGTCACAGTAGAATCTTAGACTGCATCTAATTCTCTTTATTCATGTGGATGAGATGGGAAAACATTAGTTTACAATTGACTTGTTATCCATGATAAAACACACACTGGGTGTTTTAATCAAACTGCATTAGTTTGTGAATCAATTTGTAGACAAATGATGAAAATCCATTTTGTGAGGCAAAAATAAGATACAGTAAACAGAAGAAGTTGCAGTGCAATAGACACACAAAGCAGTACAGTAACACTCAGGGTTGGGGTCAATTACATTTTTCGCTTACAATTACGTTTTCCATTACCCGTGTTCAATTACAATTCAATTACGATGACAGTAACCGGCATTTTTTCCCAATTACAATTCAATTATAAATATTTTATTATCCTTAGAAAATCAATTACAATTACGTTCTCAATTATTAAAGTTCACTTTCAATTAATCACAATTACTAAGCCTTTAATATATAAGTTAATAAAAGTTCAAAAGTACAAAACCTTCCACTTGTGTTAGCTTTTCTGTTAGCATCTCTTATGATAACAGGTCCTAAATCAGCTGTAAAATACACTAAAAACAAATATTCATCATCTAAAGTCTTTCTCATCTATTGGTTACCTTGCTAGGATTCCTAATTAATGAAAATATAGATTTAAATATTTTTGGTGAGGGCGTCTGAGCCTTTTTTATGTCATTATATCCCTGGATTATTTATTTATTTTTTTTAAATGTTAAATGTGGGAAAGCTTGATATGAAACATATTATAATAATTCTTAACTACATATGTACTGTAACATGGTTCTCCAGTTTTGCCTTAAATTATAATTGACAATTTCTATAGAAGTCAATTATCTAAACCCAGTAACAATTTAATTATGATTACGACAGCAACAGATTTTTAAGATAACAATTACAATTAGGATTATGCCATAATTGTAATTAATTATCAATTACACGATTATAATTATAATTGGCCCCAACCCTGGTAACATTTATACGCTGTAAAAAAAAAAATAAAAAAATAAAAAAGGGCTGACTTGGCAAGACAACATACCGCCTGTGTGGCACAACAAAGTGTCATTTCCTTCTCTGAGGTTTGGTTCCTTTCGCAGCATGAGTCGAACCACGACTCCACGTTATTAACCGCGCTGGCCCTTCGCCTCTGTTGGCCAAAGCCACTGTCAGGGAAGTAAGACGTTGGGTAACGCGGACGATGGTTTCCATGGAGACAGATGGCCTGGAGATTGTCAGAGGTCGGTCGGCTGAGGGGAAACTGAACGGGGTAGTTCAGAATTGGAGGGCCACCCATAGACCGAGGACCAAAGCTTGGTTGTCCTTCAAGCAAAACCATAAAATCAACTTATCATTTGGAAAGTAGTGAAATAAGAAGGTAGTAAACTTTAACTATCAAAATTTAACTATCAAAAAAATGAGAAAGAAAAATGAAAGAAAAAGAAAGGGAGGCTGATTTGATTGGAAGATAAAATAGAATATTAGTGTTTTTCAAAGTTTTTTAGCTCAATTACCCCTTTATCTTACTTTTGAATCCAAGAACCCCCTTATGTTCGACTACAACATTTTACTCAGAATTCTGTATAAAAAAAACACTATAGAGCATAATGATGGAATGCATGAGTGATAATACACATTTAAAAAAATCTACTTTTGTAAATAAGTGGATGAAACAGTATTTAGTGCATCCTGAATAGACTTATTTATTTTAGTTTTCATCATTTACAGTCATCTCCCTCCTGGTGTGGTACCAAGACTGACCTTTGTATTTTTAGTTCATGTTCTAATCAAGATCATTTTTATCATAATTCTGTGTGTTTTTGTGTAATTTTGTATGTTTGTTTGTCTGTTTTTTTATTATTCAGTATATTTTTCTCTTTTTTTGTGTGTTTTTGGTGTTGTTTTTGTGTGTTTTTGGTGCTATTTAAATTATTCTCTCAGTGTGTGTGTTTTTGGTGTCATTTGGTTGTTTCTTATGTCGTTTTGTATGTTTCTCTATTTTTTTTGTGTGTGTGTTGTAGTGATCTTGTGTATTTTTCTCGCATTTAGTGTGTCTTTGTTGCCATTTTGTATGTTGCTCTCTCTCTCAGTGTGTGTTTTGATGTCGTTTTGTGAGTTGCTGGTAATATTTAGTATGATTATCATTTTTAACTAAAAAATAAACATTACAAAACCCCATATTTTTAAATCATTTCATTTGTCAATTTCCCTCTCTCTCTCTCAGGTAACACCTGTAGCGTCATCATGTACCTCCATTTGAGAAACACTGAAATAGATCATATATTTTTCTCTTAAAAGCGTCCTAATTTGTTCAATTTGGAAATCCACTGAGAAAGTAGGCAAACAAAGAATGAAAGGAAATTAAACTCTATCTGACAGTGCTGTGTACTGTATATTTGCAGTTATGTTAGAAAACACAGTCTGAAAAGTGTCTTACTCAAAGGGTCAAAGGGATTCAGATGGTCCTTCGCTTGCTGTGTCATTAACAACTCTGGCTGCTGCATCTCTGAGTTCAAAACAATAGATTTACACAGATGTTTGCAGCACATCAAACACTAGACACACACAACATTTCCGCACTTGAACCTGACCTACATTCATAGACATTGCCACAACTTGCCCATGGTCACAATGAACACAAAACATCTGGATCTAACTTAGGGATACTACAGGGGAATTTCCACTCGCTGTGATTTGACCATGAATTTTACAGACATTACAAAAAATAACACAAAATTAATCTATTTGAGAAAACTGAACTCGTAACATGTTGTCAATACATAAACTCAGCCTTTAACAGGGTTAAAGGTCTATGAAATTCTGCCCTTATGGAGATTCTGCACCCACATGTGAATGACACACACACACACACACACCTTCCAAGAGTTTTTCAAAGTCAAAGGTGACCTCACGTTGCTCAACGTTGTACTCATCTGAAAAGTTGTGAAGAGAAGAAGAAACACATAAAAATGAAACAAAGTTACCACATAGTTGCCCAACTCTCACTTATTTACTTTCTCTTGGCAATACATTCACTGAGGAGGTTGCCAGTAAACATTCTGCTATTCAGAGTCTTAAGCCAAAAGACAGAAGTGATACCCTGGGCCTGTAGGAAATACCATTTCAAAGGTTAAGTTGACATTGGAAGTTGGTTAAGGAGGTATTAAGCAAGTTAATGCTGTGTCATGAATGTAAAAACTCGGTCACTGTTTTATAGCCGACATATTTTCAACATTTAACTCACTTTTCTTTCATTTGAGACAAATTCATGTAAAACAGCATGTTCTGTAACATTGTTAAAAATGTGTTAACATTGAAAATAAATATAAATGTAAAAGTTAAATATAAATATAAATATTAAATGTAAATCTAAATGTTAAATCGGTTGCCAAGTGTAAAGCTAAATGTTTAGAAATTATACAAAAAGGGCAGGTCAGTGCCTGTCGATCCTGCAGCTTTACACTTGGCGACTGATTGAACATTTAGATTGAACATATAGATTTTTTTTTAACATTTTTAACAATGATATAGAACAGTGATTCTCGACTGGTGGGTCAGGACCCAAAAGTGGGTCACGGACCTATACTGGGTGGGTCACGGACAGCTGGTCAAAAATGACTAAATAAATACTCAATGTCTCTCATGTTGGACTTTTATTTTGATAGGCATGTTGTGAAATGCATGTTGCGCAGGAAAATATATAGATTTAGTATATATGTGTGTGTTTTCAACAGCTATTTTTGAAAACCTATATTTGGTTAGTTGAATTCTAAAAAACAAGTGGGTCGCGATTTAATGACCGTGGCAAAACTTGGGTCCCAGGGTGAGACCAGTTGAGAACCCCTGATATAGAACATGCTGTTTTACATGAATTTTTGTCTTAAATGAAAGGAGAATCAGGTAAATGTTCATAATGTCGGCTATGAAAAAGTGACTGAATTTCTACTTTCTGCACCCCAAAGTATAGCTGCTTATTTTTCATCTTTATCCATTATGATTGAAATATAAGGAATCATGTTTAAATTAAGCCATTACAGTATAAACACTGACACTAATTTTGTGTTTTTGATAATATCAAAGTTTTTGTTTTTTTGTTTCCAATTAAAGATATAAAAACGCAAGGTTCAAAATATGCTTTCCATACCACCCAAGAAGATCTTTGACAAATGACAGGAAAACAGTAATCACAATTCATGATACTTTACAATAATATAAGATCAATAAAACATTTTTAAACCTTCAAACAGATTCTTTATGTTCTGTGAGTTGTAGAAGAGACACCTCAGTAATACATCTACCTTATAGTTCCTCTGTTTATTCATGTTAGAGGAGGGAGTGTAATATGAAGCTGGACAAATATATCCGGGAAATCTATCACTTAACCAAACATTCGCCGTCATAGAGCAGCTGTACTACGAAGGTGGTTATCAACATGTTAACTTAACCCAGGGTTATCCAACCTTGATCAGTACACGCTCACATAAAACAGTTGGAGAATGCTGTGTCTGACCAATCAAAAACACAGATTTACCCCTGTAAGAAGCTAACCAGCGTTGTAGTACAGCACACACTAAGTAGATCCCGTAAGTTAGTACGATAAGAGGAAATCCAGCTTCGTCGTACTGTCTCCAAATGCCTCCCCAACAAAAAAAACAAACTTTTTTACCTCCTTAATTATTATTTTCTTTCTGTTTCTTTGCTAATTTGTTATATTTTGTAAGAGTTGCCTCTAGAATTGACAGACGTAAAATAGATAAATAAAATTCTATGGTATGTCTCTTTCATACCTTAAAATGTGTCTTAAATTGTAAAATATCTGTTTGAAAGATTACTATAAACCTTGGATGGCAATACATTTTTCATGGCTTCATCATACTAAGAATAAATAAGTGGTTATTCCAGGTTTTCTCTTTGTTTTTTCTAACAATAAAGATTAGCAGTTTTTGAGTTTTATTTTCTATTGCTGGTAAACTGCCATGTACAACAGATCAACCACTGAGTGTCGATGGGACTGTTAATGATTTTGTTTACTCCTCGTGATTTATGTTTGATCTATTGCCCTCAGGCAAATACCAACAGAATAAAAAACAAGATTTCTTTCCCCAGAGCCATAATCACTCAGAACTCCCACACTCACTGACATCCTCCATGTACTTAGGCCTAGGTTTTCTCGGGTACCTCTATCGTTTGTACATACTCGTATTTTAGATCCATTTATTCCTATTGTCACTTATTCATTTACACATTTTTGTCTGTTTTATCTTATACTGTTTTGAATATTTAACTGCACTGAATGTTGTTGTACTGTTTGTATATTCACAATAAAAGGCATCAATGTACTGTATCTACTAAATCACTGTTAAAAACACAGAGCTTTTGAGCTGATTGTAAATTTCATGTTTTGTCACTACTGTAGTTATGAACCTTTCTTAGAAGGCCAAATTCGAGCACGCCTGCCAGCACATTAGAGGGTTGCAGGGAGATTTCCAGTAGTTGAACACAGCCTTCTTTCCTCTTTTGGTTGTTTACCAAATATTGTGACATTTTTGCCTCTGAAAGGGATCTTATCGATAGATTTCTACTTTAAAACAAAAACATGATTGTCACGTTCACTGCACTACTTTTCAGTATTTGAACTTGTTATTCTGTGCTGGGATGTTTCTGGTGTATGGGGTGCCAAATGTAAAAACCCACTTTTCATAGCTGACATATTTTCAACATTTTCATACTTCTTTCAATTGAGACAGATATTCTATATCATTTTTACAAATGTGTACACATGAAAAATAAATCTAAATGTAAATGTTAAATATAAATATTGATGTTAAATATAAATGTAAATGTTAAATATAAATATTGATGTTAAATATAAATGTAAATGTTAAATATAAATGTAAATGTTAAATATAAATGTAAATGTTAAATATAAATGTAAATGTTAAATATAAATGTAAATGTTAAATCTAAATCTAATTCCATCCATCCATCCATTTTCATACCCACTTATTCCCGTTTTATCAGGGTCGCGGGGGTCTGCCGGTGCCAATCTCCAGCTCTCATAGGGCGCTGGGCGGGGGTACACCCTGGACAGGGCGCCAGTCCATCACAGGGCAACACAGACACAGACAACCATTCACTCCCTCATTCACTCCTATGGGCAATTTAGAGACTCCAATCAACCTTACAGTCATGTTTTTGGATTGTGGGAGGAAGCCGGAGTACCCGGAGGAAACCCACGCAGCACGTGGAGAACATGCAAACTCCACACAGAAAGGACCCAAGTTCACCCCAGGGCTTTTAGCTTTACACTTGGTGATCGATTTAACACTTAGATTTAGATTCAACAAATAGATTTAATGAAAGAAATATGATCTGAATTTGAGGAAAGTCAGCTAAATGTTCAAAATATGTCAGCCATGAAATAGTGACCAAGTTTTTACATTCTGCACCACATATTGGTGAGGCCCAATGTAAACAAAGTTGGGCACCTGTGTGGATTACATCAAAATTTGTCTTATGCCCATAATATAGGACATGGCAATCATTTTAAAAAGTAAATCAATCCAGAAAAACCTAAAGAAAAAAGTGTTGGAAAAGATACATTTGTTAATAATTTATCAAAACTAAATTAGATAGTAAACCAAATATTGTACATTATCGGGGAATGTAGAGGTTGAGCTGTTATAGCACATTATTCAGTTAAGGGATCTTATTCAAAATAAGGAGAAAAATAAGTGTGAAAACAAATCTCCAGCAGCTGTGAAGCATCAGCAAACAGCATAAACACGTTATGACTCATAAAATCCCACAACATAAACATAGTCAGTGATCAAACCTTCAGAGGCTGAGCTCAGTAACACCAAGGCCAGAAAAGTAGCCCAGAACAGGGTCCAGGTGGAGTCCATGGTGCAGCTGTGTCTCCTGCTCGGTTTGTCCCACTGACAGTCCTCAGACACGGGCACAGCTTCACTCTGAGCTGGTGAAAGGAGAGGAGCAGAGAGAGTGTCTGTAGAATGGAGGACAGCCCGTTTTATGGCCGGTGTGGAGCTTCAGGGAGCCTGGGGGGAGGAGGGAGGAAGTTTTTCCTCCATGACTCATTCAGCGTGTGTTTAAATCCTGGGTGCTGCTGCTGGAAAATGGAGGAATGAACCAGGTCACTGAACTGAGTCCTGACATGGACATGATGTTGCTCATTAGTAAAGTTTGTCATTTTTAATTGCTTTACATACTTTTCCTAGATTATTCATATGTTGTGCTTCACCACATTTTGGGCCCTGGGTACTGACCATCTTTTTGGGTGGGCCTCTACTGTAAGTATAGCTTCGCCTGGAACCTATACTAGTATTCTTGCATTATTATATAGAAAGTGTCTATTTGTACGAATGCTGTACGGACAACCCTCGGTGCTATTGGTGCATTTATCAAAGTACACGTACTTCGGTAAATGTACCGGTACACGTAGTTCGGTAAATGCGTCTTAGGGATAGGGTTATCGCAACAATTTTTAGGGTTAGGGTTAGGTTTACGGTTAGGTTTAGTCTTATTCACGTGACCTAAACTGGCCAAAGGGGCCGCTGCGTATGGATAGAATGTTGGTATATTGATAAGGCAGCCGTACGGATAGCCACAGCTTTATTTTTTCTTCACAATAACTTAATGACTTAATATCCATGCTTGTATTTTATAAACCTGTTCTACAATACTTTAGAGGTTTATTAAATATTTTTTGAGAAAAGACATGGTTTCCTGCTGCTGTCTATCTCCCACTCCTTGTCACATCCACAGTTCAGACCATAGACATATCAACAATATCTAAGCAATAAGTGACAGATACTTAAATGTCGTTTGATTTATTAGTTTTTTAACTTTTGATTTGGTGGAATAATTTAAGACAAATTGCAGGATTTTGGAAAAACGTTGAGTTCTTTCAAACTGAATTAGGAATTTACACATTCTATCATGTTTTCTCTGTCATTTTCACATTCAACTGCAGGCCGAATCGGATTCTTTGAACGGCCTTGAGTTTAACACATATGCTTTAACTCCTGAGCCACATGTGCTCCCTTGCCCCTCCTCTGTGGCTCAGTGACCAATCACCTTTGCTCATTTGTTGTCATTCAACAATGCTTATTTACAGGTGGAGTTTGTAATCCTGTTTAGAAACACTTTTTGCTATTCTGGGTGAAATGGTCCTTCCATCCTGAAGTCAATATATTATCGTTTCATAAAAAGGTGTGGAAAGAGCTGCAATTCTGTAAAAACTCTGACCAATCCCTGCCATTCGGTCCGAATAGAAAGAACCAATCAGATGCCTTCATGTCTCCTGCCCATGCCCTACTCTGTTCCTTCATTCTCTTACGTGCACACTCTTCACACACTGTTCCTGGAAATATCAAGCACAAATGATTCATCTGAAGGGCCTGAAAAGTGATGCAGAGGTTACTTCTTTCTTACCGGACAGCTCATTATGTGTTTTGCTTTAAGGGGATTTGTTATCTTTAAACCAGGTGCATGTTCTAGCTTGCGTGGTTCTTCACGGGGGCCCCGACAGAAGCATTTGAGGGGTAGGAAGGGGTGGAGCTTAAAGGAGGTCTCGCTCGCTTTACAACATTGCAGACTAAGCATTTAACCGTGAAATCTCAGCACCAAAGAATATAGAAATATTTGCTCCGGGCCAAAGATGTGAAGTGAGAAGTAGTGTTGATCTTATTCAATGTGAGATCTTGGATTGTTAGCTTTACAGTGAGGCCCCGCCCACTGAGCTACAGCAAGCAGATCATGAGCACAGAGGAATCAGTCTGTGCTGTGAAGAAATGTGATTTAAACTAACATCAGGTAAAAAGTTTTTTCTTCCTGTGTCTCATGAGAAAAGAACAGATTGTTTTAGGACACAAGGCAGAAAACCACTACATACAGTGTAATGTCTGTTTTGGACTCCAAATCTGCACATATCCGATAAAAATGTTTATTTACAATAAACAGCTGTGGTTTTTTTGGAGAGATTGTTCCAAAACACATCCATCTGAATGTGTGCCTTTTCCTATGATTCATGCAAATTAGTAAAAGCTACTAAAATATCTTGAAGAAAAGGTTTCTTCTGTTCTGAACTGAGATGATATGTAACGTAATGTTCTTTTATGGTCTTTGAACGAACTGCGGTAAACAATGTCATCAGAAATGTCCCCAGAGTTCAACAACCTTTATTAATGTTCCCGTAATAGAAAGGGACAGATGAAAGTTGCCTTTATTAATTGGATTTAATTGCCTGAATGACTTACACAGCTTTGTAAGAAGCTATTACTAATATCTATGTTAACTTTCCACCAACCTTTGCTTCCCCTGCAATGACTAATGATTCTCCATTTTTTTTTTGCTTACACTGCAAAGTAGAAGTTTTGCTGAGAAAGATATTTTTTCATCAAAACATCTATTTTTAGGGCTCAGTAATCGTTTCCACCCGAATCTTTTCAAAAACAAGTCATAAAGGGTTGTTTTATGACCATCATATTCTTGTGACTAACTGCAATTTGTATTGTATTGTATGCACTGTATGTATTGTGAAGCACTTTGTGACTTCTGTCTGTAAAAGGTGCTATATAAATAAATATTACTTACTTACTCATATTTTCACTTTTATTGTACATTAAATCACCAACATTGAAAATTCAGCTGTTTTAGAAACAAATAAAACTACACTTGGACACAGTATTTATTTAATGCTCAACATTTCTTCTTTATTCACAATCTTTTTCAAAGACATGTGCAGAGAATAACCCACAAAAACAGCATGCAGAATGAGTTTTTCTACTACATCATAACCGTTTACATGAAAAATGTTCCTTGTCCTAATCTGCAACAATACAAAAGCATGAAGGGATGTATTCAAACAACAGGAAAAACATTATTTAGGAATCATTGGTCTGTTTCTAACATCTGTCTGAGGGACAGAACACAGACACAGAGACCCAATAAAACTTAACACTGCAGTAAAGCAAAACTATGCGTCCATATTAAATAGAAAAACAAAGCAGAAGGAACTGAATCATTTTTTAAATCTGTGTAACATTAACACATTAAAAACAATGTCTTTCAAGCCTTAATATTTCCCTCTATAGCTGAGGTGCAAATAAATGATACTCGTGAGTTTTAATGAGTCCCACACAAATCTTCTTTAAATGCTCTACACCCCATGTTTTTCAGGATGGTTTTAAACCTCTACGAGCAAACTGTGACCCCAGAAAAATGTGATGCTATGTTTTGACTACCAAACATTTGTTTTGATTAAAAACTGAGGCTTTGGTGAAGTGTTGGTTTGGATTTTGATTTTTTAAGAACTAACATGTTGCCTCTTTGAATTCAAATGAGCATCTAGAAAGAATCATAACAACACAACCTGAGAGAAACTTCATGAAAATATAGATTTGAACCAACTGGAAGTGGAAGTCATAAAATGCATAGAATATTATCATTTCAGTGCATTTCTCATCTATTTTCATCATTAGGAAAATATATTTTGTTGATTCCGCAAGAAATTACCAGCACGTTTCACAAGTGTGTGTGTGTGTGTGTGTGTGTGTGTGTGTGTGTGTGTGTGTGTGTGTGTGTGTGTGTGTGTGTGAACCATCAGTGAGTGGCTGCTGGCAGCAGCTCTGCCTCTGATGCAAACAGCTCCTTGTAGAGCGGAGGGAACAAGATGTGAGCAGTGAGCGGGTAATGCTGGCTGAACCACTGCAGCTTCTCCATGTGTAGGCTGCACAGTGAACGCAGCACCGCCATCCTCTGGTTCAGCTGCAGGAACACACACACACACACACACACTTTAAACACCTCACTTCAACAGCAGTGTAGGAAGTGTGATATATGGAAGTTAAAAAAAAAAAAAAAAGAGTAAAAGCACTAACAGACTTAAACTAAGAGTTTCCAGAAGTCTGGTTGGGCATTCATGTATCTATTCTAAATGCATTTAAAGGTCCCATGTAATGCTATTTTTCACACATCTCCATTTGTTCTAAGAACCCCAAAAACATAGTATTTGAGGTTTATTTTCACAAACTTTCATGTTTTCCAGAGTTTTAGCCTCTGAAAAGTCACTTTCTGAGCAACTCTACACAAATAAACGGATTTGCGGCCAACTTATGCATATTCATGAGTGGGCGAGTCTATAGACGGGACACTGACTTCCTCCTCCCCACACGGTGACATAGGGCCAGAGGACGGCCCACCCTCCTCCCACCCACTCCGTAGCTGAGCTCATGCTGCTTTACAAATGGGCGTCCACCGGTACATACATAGACTATAGAAAATACATACATAGCACTGCACAAAGGATGCTGACATGCTCATTTTCGCGGGCGTGTCTGTTTACATGTCAATCACGGCAGAGAGCTTCCTGGAGGCGCGGCTTCTCCAGCTCAGTGCTGCGTCAAATTCATCTTCAAAGTGGGAACGCGTCATCAAATTGGAGCGAGGTGTTTGGGCTCACCCTGCAGTAAGAAAGGAGCAAATCACCCTCTAACTAACGATTGAGGGAATCACTTTGGGCATGTGTATGAAGCCCAAATAGCACTTTTATCATGTTTAAAGCACAGAAAAGTTAATTTAGCTTAACATGGACCCTTTAAACATTATTGGTCAAATCTCTTCATACAAAAGAGTTACAGTTTTAACTTTAGTGTTTGCATTTATATGGGTTACATTTATTGTTATGATACAATACACGATGAAATGCTCCATGCCTATAAATAGATCATATAAACAAGAGAACATACAGACACTGTTCTTTCACTGATCAGAGTCTTTCTGTTCAGGAGCAAATTCCAGCTTCCAACCAACAATCTAAGGCACAAACATTCCATATTCTCAGGAGAAGTCCTGTCCTGCATGATCCCTGCTCCACACCTCTTGATTAAAAAAACTGTTATTATTATTATTAGGCTTATATTGATGATGACACAGGTTCATCAGATTCTAAATCTAAAACCTGAGATCACAATTTGAAACACATTTAGAGACTACATTCAACATAACATACAGAATCCTAAAGTATGCAGAAACATCTTGGGAAGATGTGCCTCTAATATATTTGACCCCATCCTATTTTCTAAACGTTAGTACAGCTGAGAACAATAACTGGGCCATGTCTGTACCTTGTGCATCAGGCTTTCTTGGTTGTCTCTGTGTAAAATGTGTCTTAGTCCAAACTCCAGACTTCTTTGTGCTCGCTGCACTCTGCCTCGATCTTCCAAACATGGACGATCTGCACAAGGTCATATAAGAAGACGAAAACCCACAAAACATATTACAGAGTATACTCTCTCACACACACATATTATTTCATAAGGAGGAGTGAGCTATTAGGGAACTGGTCCTCTATATGAAGATGTAGATGTGTTTAATTTGGCATTTGACATCAATTTGAAACATGTGATGGCAAAAACCAACATTGGTCTAATTATGAGGAGTTAGGTTGTAGTCTTGTGGATGAACTTATTTTAGCTGCTAAATGAATGATGGAGTGACCAGTTAATACATTATATTTTCTTTAGCCGCCACTAGATGGCAGACAAGATTAAACAACATCAACATTCGACGTGAGAGGCAATAAAATACGTTTTTACACACTAAAAAATTATAAATAAATAAATAGTTTTCTAAAGAAAGATTAGCCTGGGACAATCTGTTTTAGACATCTGCTAAGGAAAGCAATAAATACAGACTTGTGTCCTGCTAACTATTTCTTTAAAGACGATGACCCAGCCTCACCCGCGTTGATTAACACCAGAGCACTGAAGAGAGCGATCTGCTGCTCACTGAGCTTCAGGGCACACATTCCATGAGCAAAGTCAAACACAGCCGTGATCAGATCTCCACAGGCTACAAGAAGGGGAGACACCAACAAGTGTTAAAAGGTGTGTGAATCTAGAGTGTTCTCTGTTTCAGGTCTCAGTTAAACACTCACCCAGAGACTTGAAAACTTCGACTCCAGCAAACTTTCCATCAAAAAACACAGAGTTGTTCTCGGCGTTGAAGAAGCGGCTCATTCTGACGAGGACCACCTCCATGGAGCCTGAATGAGAAATAGAGGAAGTCAGACGAGATCTTTTGAGAGGACGATCTTTATGTGTGTGTGGAAGTGTAAAAGGCTGTGATCAGATAGTTTCATTCTGTAAAGGGAAATCGTTTTACCAGTCTTTAACAGTGCAATCTGGTCGTTTTGGCTGAGCGTGCGAAAACCAGGGATCTGCTTAGCAAACTCCACCACGTACTGCACAGCATCCGTCAGTCGGCTGGCACAATGCTGCCACATCTCATCCACTGACTGTGAGAGAGAAGATGATAAAACACAGGACACAGACCTTGAGATGCTTCTTTCTAACAAAATAAAACAAGAGCACTCAGAGAGCAGTTATCTGGATCAGTGATCCTGATCCTTGTACCATGATCATTCACACTTTAAAGACATTTCTATCCCCATTAATAATAATACAGTAGGTCAAATGGATGGGCACCCCCATTTTTTGTTTTGAAAAATCACAATAAAATAATTGAACCAAGGTTTGAATCTTTGAAGTTTTACCAATGATGAAAGATATCGGGATTATTTGATTATTGAAACTGATACAGAATCAGTATTGATTTGGATTCTCTTCCATGGTGTAAGGTCTAGCTTTGATTAAAACTTTGTCAAACCCGTTGAGTACATTGGATGTAATCCTGCTAATAGACAAACAAACAAAAAAATAAACACTGGTGAAAATATTAACTCCTTGGTTGAAGTAATGCAACTTTGCTCTTCTTTTAAAAAGGGCTTCAAACCCATCCTACCACTTCAGTTTCTGTATTAGATGACATAACCATCTTCCTCCTGTGACTCAACTACATGTACAATCACAAATCCTATCTATGCAATAATTCACATCCAAGTGCAATACATTATCTGTGCCATATATATCTGTGTATTTATATATCTCACCAACAGGTCAGTTTACATTTTATATTGTGTGTTATGTTAATGTCTATAATGTGCTCAGTATTATATATATTTATGTTTATTTTTCCGATATTTAATTTAAGTGTTTGTTATAGTCATTCCTCATTCTTGGAGAGCACCTTAATTTTGTTGTATGTTGTACAATGACAATGAAGTATCTATCTATCTATCAATCTATCTATCTATCATTCTATCTATTATTTACTCGTATTCTTTAATATGGAAATGAAGCATATTGTTCTTAGTTTTGGTTGTATTCAATAAACAAATGTGTGCTCTCGACATGAGAAACAGTGTTTGGTGAGTGGACACACAAACACACACACACGCAGGAGGATGACGTGTAGTTTCAACATAAATCATGCTGGTATACTTTGCTCTGGTAGACTTGGATCTCCTCTCTGCTGTACAGCTTCCACCTGAGAACCTGCAGCTCCTCCACTCTGTACTGACTGGTCTCTCTGTGGGATCGAACGATGCTGGCACACATGTCATCTAAGGCCAAACAATACACTGATAAATAGAAAATAATGTACACATTAAATATACAGAGGGTGTTTTCGACTGTTTCTTACCCAAGCTTTGCAGAGAGTGAGGATAGAGGCTGTAGGAATCCTCCAGAGCGTTGTAGGACTGAATCGCTAACAGATCATGAGACGGTTGTCTAGAGTCGAATTCTGAATGAGAACAAAAACAACAGTTAAGAATCAAGAGAGGAAGGTGAACAACATGCTGCACAAAGTGCTGAGTCACTCACCTCTTCCATCAGGACTGTTGTCCCCTCTCCCTGGGGCTCTTGATGTGGGAGAGACAGCAGAGCTTCGGTAGATCATAGCAGACACCTGGGAGTTGTTTGGGGAACACACCAGGTAAGGGTGGATGTCAGCAATGAAGGGCAACAGCTCGCCGTCCTCCGTGTAGGAGTAGTTGGTGGTCATTGGCTGCAGGAGTTGCTGGGAACGCTCTGGATGGTTCTTGGTGGGATACGACAACACAGACCGTGTGTCAACCTGAAGCTGCTGCTGCTGCCGATGCTTCTCCACCTCAGCATTCAGAGAGTCCCGCTGACGTTTGGACATCCGACCGAACTTCACCGCTGAGTACAACAACACAGGCAACAATGGTGTGAATGCAGAACACAAAAACTATTCTATTTCTCATGTTAACTGGTTTTTGTCCCACCATCTCTGCTCATGCCCTGTGCCAAGCACTTCTGCAGGCGACAGTGTTGGCAACGGTTGCGGCTGGCTCGGTCGATCTGACAGTTTCTCTGTCTGGAGCAGGAGTAGGACACAGAGGGAAGCTGGCTGCGCCGGAAAAACCCCTGCAAGTAAAATAAGGCAGCACCGCAGAAGCCAGTCAGAGCAGAAAAACATCAGTCAAAAATAAATAAAAAAAACAAAAACAATACATCGAAAACAATTCAAACTTGTAATCTCCTACATATGTGAAATAGCTGTGAACTAAAGTCTGCTAGAGCACATTTATCAGTTACATTTGGGGTTTTTTACATTACATTATCTTTTTAAAAAGGGCAACCATGGCTCAGGTGGTAGAAGGGACATCTTCTAATTGAGGGGTCGGGGGTTCAATGCCTGTGCTATACATGTCTAAGTGTCAAAGTGCCCTTGATTAGCGCCTTGCATGGCAGCTCAATCCCATTGGTGTGTGAATGTGAGTGTGAATGGGTGCATGAGCTGATATCTTAAAACGCTTCGGTATCAATCGGAAAAAAAAACCATAACTCTCAAGATATTTGTTTTTTTCTTTTATGAAAAATATATGAAAACAACAATTGTCCATTAAAGGCTAAAATATATATACATATATTAGTCATTGATTTGCTGAGGCCAGGGTTTGGATTTTTTTTTTCCATGATGGGAAAGACTGAGCAACAGATGATATCAGTAACGTACGGTTGCTTATAAAACAACACAGTCACTGTGCTCAAATCAATAAAGACAAGAATGAAATGATTTGTTTCTCGCTCACCTTACAGCCCTCACAGGTGATGACTCCATAATGCACTCCAGAGGATTTATCACCACAGATCTTGCACGGGATAACTTCAATCTGGGCTGTAGGAACACAGAAATATTAGAGATGTTTACTGTTGCTAAGAAGATACCCAAATGTATAAAAATTGCAACTGACGGCCCAGATTTTTGCTATTTCAAAAACATTATTTTATTAACATGCTCTTACACACTAAACCTGTGTGGCTTCCTGCTAAAACATCTCTCTATAAAAGCAAGGATCCTCTGTCTATCTGTGTGTGTGTGTTCCTCAAATCTGCAGATCAGCATCAGACTGACCTGAGAGTTTCAACATGGCTGCTGCTTGGTTCTAGGGTGTGCAATGTCAGATTTGTTTGGACGCCCCACCCCCACATTATCAGTTTGAACAATGGAACATTGGTCCTACCTCTACAGTGATGATGTCATCAGTTAGAACATTGGGATTTTTTTAAATTATAGGTACAGTGCATATTAATGTACACTTCTGTAAATATGCCAGAATTAGCCTAAGGGCACATCTGTAGTCCCAGAGCAGTGTTGGGGTTCGGTGCCTTGCTCAAAGGCACCTCGGCAGTGCCTGAGAAGTGCCCTGGCACTTCTCCAGCGACCAGAATAACTTTTGGTACGCACCGGGACTGGCGACCTTCTGGTTCCCAACCCATGTCCCTACGGACTGAGCTACTGCCGCCTCCACAGTGATGATGTCATCAGTCCTACCTCTAAAGTGATCATGTCATCAGTCCGACCTCCACAGTGATTATGTCATCAGTCCTACCTCTAAAGTGATGAGGTCCCACCTTCAAACCCAAGCTCATTTGGCCATCCATGAAAAATCTACTTACCCACCCACTTTTCTATAGCAATACATACTTCCTACGGCCACTGCACTAGTCTACCTGAATCGGAATAATCTCCCCTAGTGATATATAGCTCTAAAATCAATCTTAGGCTTAAATTTCTTAGGGTCAGGGTCGTGGCCTCAACAGAGAAGCCCAGATGATGGCATCCCATGCAGCTACTTCCACCAGCTCCTCTGGGAGGATCCCCTACATTGTTTGAAACACATAGAAGGTTTTTCTGCAGTATTTCATAATAATAGTCAAGAATTTTGTATTTTTTCGTCACTAATGTAAGTGTTTGACTAACTAAGCACTTTGGGTCCCAGTCATATACTGTATGTTTATGAACATTTTAAATATTCTAGTGTCACTTTGTTAAATGCTCTTATTTGACATGTTTACCAAAGCTGTTCTAATTCGACCTAGATTGCACAAATTCAAACCCATAACGTTTTTCCATTGAGGCAAACGTGTTAACCACTACACCTACATGCTGCTCTATGTTCAGGGCAATAAAGCTGAATCATGTGTGAGCAACATTAATCAAATCTAAAGGTAAAGGGTGTGGGAATGGCTGCCCTGTAGGATTAAAGTTCAGTAAAATACAAAAAAGGCAATTTATACACCAATAAAAGTAACGATACACAATAAATGGCAAGAAAACCACACTTAAATATTTACAAATTTCCACTGTGAGAATTTGAGTCTTAAAGTTACACATCAATGCGTGCATGTCCATTGGAAACCGCAAAGGTATTTTCCTCTGAAAAACTGCTGTTTTCTTAATGACAATGAACAAACTAATGTCAACTGCATCGACCAGAGACTCTTGAAGATGTGGAATATTTGCAAACAGCGAGAGATGAGGAATATGAAGGTGTGAACCTCAGAGTGCTTTCATGTGGTTTCCTTGATTCACTTCTACTCTGACTGTCCTTCTTTCAATTTGTGTCTTCCTTTGTTAATCGGTCTCTGTCTCACTCACAAAGGACTCTGCTGCCAGTAATGCACTCTCTCCTCCACCAATGCCAGTAATAGTCGCCCCCTCCCACAGCCCTCTGAATGCCCTTCATCCTCGTAAACTTTCACACCTTAGCTTTTTGAATTTTCATTGTAGTAATGTATGTACAGTCAAGTCTTATTTGTATAAATAAATTTGAGCTTTGACCAGAATTAGCTTTCAGAAGATAGAAACCCTGTTTTTTAAAAATATATATTGACCTGATTGCATCACACGGCTGCTGGTTATTAATCGTCTGTGATTCCATGCTGCATATGTTGTATAATTTAAGTATTAACTCTTTTTTAAACAATCATCTACTGTATACATCCTGAAGATGTAATCTTGGCAACACGCTGGGCCTAATTTCTCTTGAGCTGCCGCTAGGTGAATCACATTTGCTATAAATACAGTTGTTAACTTCACTTGAACAACTGTAGCTAATAAATTGGCTGACGAGACTGAGCATTGTATGGTAATTTTCGTCCTATGCCGTTGAAGATGAGTGTTTTTTCACGTACTTGACTTTCTCTACAAAACTGTGTCAGACATTCTGTGTATGTTAGTGTGTCAGTATGTGCCCTCTTTATCAGATCTTACAGGGCATCTGAAACATCCTTGAAACATCTGGAACTAGAAGGTATATACTAGAAGGTAGGCTCAAGCTAAGATTTGATACACAGAAGAAGAAAAAAGGTGCACAAGAGCTGACACCTTTCTGATTAAACTTTTATTAGTGTTAAAGGTCCCATGTCATGCTATCTTTCACCCATCTCCATTTGTTCTAAGAACCCCAAAAACATAGTATTTGAGGTTTATTTTCCCAAACTCACCTGTTTTCCAGAGTTTTAGCCTCTGAAAAGTCACTTTCTGAGCAACTCTACACAAACAGGCTGATTTGCAGCCTACTTATGTATGTATATTCATGAGTGGGCGTGTTTATAGACGGGACACTGACCTCCTCCTCCCCACACGGTGACGTAGGGCCAGAGGACGGCCCGCCCTCCTCCCACCCACTCCGTAGCTGAGCTTATGCTGCTTTATAAACACGAGAGCGTGGGGGCGGGGCGTTCGCCGGTACATACATAGACTGTAGAAAATGCATACATAGCACTGCGCGAAGGACGCTGAAATGTGCACCTTCGTGGGCGTGTCTGTTTACATGTCAATCATGGCAGAGAGCTTCCTGGAGGCGCGGCTTCTCCAGCTCAGTGGTGCGTCAAATTCATCAGCAAAGTGGGAACGCGTCATCAAAATGAAGCAAGGTGTTTGGGCTCACCCTGCAGTAAGAAAGGAGCAAATCACCCTCTAACTAATGATTGAGGGAATCAATGAAAAAAAAAAACTTTGGCCATGTGTATAAAGCCCAAATAGCACTTTATGATGTTTAAAGCACAGAAATGTTAATTTAGCATAACATGGGCCCTTTAATCATGAGCTGTCTCCCTCCATTCACTCAGTTTCGCCAACTTCATCTCATCCTGTCTATTGATGTATTCATCTTAGAAACAGATGAAACTAAGCATGCATGACTGTTTTCTGTTACAAAACAAGGTCATGAAGTATGTCTGTCATGTTGTATAAAATCAAGGCTGACGTTGAATCATCATCATGTAGCTGCTTTGGATCCATTTAGTAGCTGAATGGCTCATTCAGTAAGTCTGTATGAGGCCTTCAGGCTATAAACCTTCAACATCCATCACAAGTGATCAGATATACAACTGTATGTGTGGAAAATGTCAGCGTTTTGTGAATTCCGTTTTGCTCAGGTGATCATAAGGTACCAAACCAAGCAGTATTTCAGCAGACAAGAGGTAACGCTCACGCAAACACAAACCAGTCACAAAGATTGATTGAATACATGTCCCAGAATAGATGTGTTGCACTTTAAGAAAACAGAAATCTTGAGGTTTTGAGGGCACAACAGCTTTGGTAATGGAAATATTCAGGTTTTTCAGAGAAGGTTTGAAATAAGGACGACCACCCACGTAATGCACGCAAAGACACTTCCACACAGAGTCTGTTTGGGTCTTTCAATTTATAGTTCTCAAACCTTACAATAAACACACTGGATGAAACGTCAAATAAAAAATCACAATGAATTCAAAAGTAATTAGTAAATTCATTGACGTCTTCATTAAATAAGGGGAGAAAATGTGGTTTTAATTGATTTCCTCTAAGCCCGACTGGTTTGACAAACAATACAGTCACTCAGTCTGATGTCAATAATAAAAACAGAGAACAAAACGTATTAAACAAAATAAACGTCTGACAAAAATCCAAACCAAGAAACACAAAGAACTTTCAAAATAATTTCAACACCAACCAGCAAGAAGGGGGGAGAGAAATACTGAATTGCTCGAAGGTTCTTACGTTCAAAAATGTTTACTATAAACCAAAACGTTCGTGTGTGCCTGCGTGTGTACAAACGTTCTAAAGGAAGATTGAGGTTTTTTGATTTGTATACAGTGCAACAAACAAACTGCTGACAGGGTGATTTCAGGCTGGTTAGTGTCTGTGTTGTCTAATCCCATCACACACACACACACACACACACACACACACACTAATATTTCATTCATCTCAAATAAAAATGTCTGTATTACTGTATCTCTATGTGCATATCATAATAAAAAATTGTTGTACAGTGCTTTTTTATTATACAGTAAAGTAAAAGAAAGTCACATTTTAAAGTGTAATAAAAAGATCATAAGTGGGATTTGTTGTGCTTTTTAAATGCACAAAATATTAAGATAATAAACAAAACAAGGCATGTTTTAATCCTGGGAGAAATGTGCAATCAGACACTTGGCGACAGGAAATCAGATAAGGCGCCTAAGACGTGAATAGAAAAACAAAAAGTAATCTGCCTAAACAGACTGCAGGCACTAAAAATGGTGAACTAAATAAAATATTTGAGTGTCATTTAATTACCAGACATTCATTTATGAAGATTTAAATTTAGACATGAAAATAGAGCGGCGATCAAGAGCAGACAGTTGAAAATCCCTCAGCCATGCTCGAGACATTGCGTTTATCAAGACAGGAACCATACACATGTTTTTGGAGCTGTGCTAAGCTAAAATCTTTCTGGAAGATGGTGAACACAACCATAAATGACATAATTGGCTAGTCTATTTCAAATAACTGTGTTGTAATGTATCTGGGAAAAATTGAACATAAATGACAGGTATCCGATTAAAATTTTATTGATGGTCATTAAGCAAAAAAGCGATAACCAGAAACTGGTACAATGTGGAATCCCCAGAGAAAGAGCACTGGTTTGAGGTCATCCAGGACATCTATATGATGGAATAGTTGGCGTACCAACTAAAGAAGCAATGGCAACAATAATTAACTAGATCACTTGAAAATACACCCAGGAAATGCCCCTGAAATTGCCTACCATTTGTTAAATTATTGTTTCTGTTTTCTGTTTATTTTTATTGTTTTTGATTTTTTTTTTTTTGTATTTATTTGATTTTATCATTTTTTATTCAATTTAAGAATTTTTCTGTTGTGTTTTTTTCATTTGTTGTTGTTTTTTTTTGCTTTTCTTACATTTATAACATTGTTTGTATGTTAGAAAAAAGAAAGAGTGGCAGCAAAAGCATTAGGCCTGTCCCGGCAAGTGAGATATATCACGTAATGAGATATTCTGACAGTTTCTTTCAGTGGTTACAGTCATTCAAGCCTCATTGACTCAATAATGTTTTTGGTTTTTTTTTCTTTCGTTAAGATTTACCAAAAATTCCTTAATATTAACATTTTTACATCAAAAAATACATTCTAGATTATACGGTTAAAGTTTTATGGTAAGTTTTAAAATTTTGGATATTTAATGATGCTAAAAAACTGGAAAATAAAAAGAAAATAAACACTGTAAAAACAGAACTACGAGGTAAATCTAAAAAAAAAAAAAGTGCTATTTGCTCTCTAAGAAAAGACACATTTACAATAATCAGCTAAATGTATTTCAGTGCTAACAGTAAGCCTTCAGATATTGTAATATTCAGTAAGCTAATGTTCGAGAGTGATTTCATTACATTCTTTCAATAATTTAAAGATGACTACATTTAACAAACACCTGAGGATTAAAGGTAGGAGTTCACGCACACACCCTTTAGTATCTGACTTAGTGTGTGACTGTGTGTGTGCACAACGGGGTTGTATTGAAATTGGTAAAAATGAATGAAGCAGCTGCACTGCTGCATTTTGTGTGGGGGGGGAGGGAATGTTCTACCTGCGTGTGGACGTTTACTTTGATCTGGAGCCAACGGCTTCTGTTGCTTTGGAAGTGCGCTGCAAGTTTCTGCACCGAGAGGAACAAGGAAATCCTCTCTGATAAAGAAACTGCCAAAAAATCCTTACAGGAACCCCGCAACACGTCAAAGACGGCCAAATCAAAAGTTTGTGGCTCTGAATATAGGTAAATTTGAGGTTCCTTTGAAAGTACAACACCATGAAATGCTCCTAACTGCTGGTTTCCAGCTGCTATAAGGGGACAAAAAAATACCAAGAGGCATTTTTATCAGTTGAAGATAGTTTTCCTCTCAATCACACGCACACAGCTGCAAGGCAGAGATAGGCTCATCTTGGCGGCATCTAGAACCAGCTGCAGATCTGTGGTGTGTGTGTGTGTGTGTTCTTTGCAGTATTGCCTGCACAACCACTAGCATATGCAATCAAAAATGGCAGTAGTTATCATTTTGCCCCTTTGTCTTAACCAAACATATAGCAAATAATACACACACAAAAAAAAAATAACTTGACGAACTAAGTAAACAAAGTAACTAATTTCAAACTGAGTGGAGGTTCGAATGCTGGATTTGAGTAATTTTAATATAGAAGTACTTTGTATTGAATCAAAAGGAGGAGACAACTGTATAAAAAAAGGTCATTTTGGTAAATCCAATACAAGAAGAACATGGAAACCACAGAGAAAGGAATTGAACACAGAACCATGCTGTCAGGCCATAGTGTTGACGATTAAATAATCACTCTACCTAAATTAAACCAAAGAGTAAAGTGCGCCGCCAAAGTCACCAGTGCATTGTTCAGCTGGGTGTTACATATGATGATGCATTTTTGCAGGAATTTGACTGTAAAGGCAGCTGTCGTTTACTGAAAAGCACAAAAACATCAAAAACGGCAGGTCATTTAACCTCACGCACTGGTTTGTTTGAACACATCCTGACGACGACATGACACGCCATTAAAGATGTCAACTCAGAGTAATGAAAGAGATTGTTCATCATGAAAACTATGACCCAAAAACGTTTACCGAATCAAGGAGATTTGGAAATCACTTTGATTTCTCTGCCCACACACACTCATATCGTACACACATGACCACACTGAAGGTTTTCATCCCTACCTCGCATCATCCTCAGTCCTCCACTTGTCTCAGATGTCTGTCCCACTTTCACAAGCACTCTTTTCAACGCACTTTGTGGACATGCATTGGCACACACACACACACACACACTCACACAACTTTGTATCGTTCAACCTTTCCTCTCTCTTTCTTCAACAGGTCGGGTGCTCACTGCAGTTTCATACATCTGAGTGTCAGTCGCCACCAAATCTTCCTTGTTAGCATTTCAGTGTGTGTGTGTGTGTGTGTGATGTGGGGAAAAAAGAGGGGGGGACAGTCCCCTGCTCTGACATTTTTTTGTACTCAAGGTACTTTTTCACACTCTTGTTGTTTTTCTTTACCCCCCTTAATTCATAGCACGAGTAGGAAGATTCAGATCCCTCACTGTCAGAAGCTTCATCTAAGCCATAAGGTTATCTAAGTGGAGACTGTTTTTGTCACCACGGGGCTGAAAAAAAAACCTACCTCCAGATCAACAACGGAGAAATATCATATTTATATGATCCTCTGATAAAATCCCACTGTAGCAAACAAAACCAATATGATTTCCGTTTGAAGGGAATTTTAAATGGGAACAAAGCAGATTATTTGACATGCTTCTATAGCTTGAATTGGGAATAGGTTCCGGTCTTTGCTGTGTGTAGATTAGAGGTCGACCGACATGGAATTTTCGAAGGCCGATGCAGATAACAATTTTTTGGCCGATATCTAAAGCCGATATTTGAGGCCGATATACTTTTTTTTTTTTTAAAGCACATTGATTATGAAAGACAACTGAAATACTCATGATATAAATGTATATATTAGAAATTAAATTAAATACACCAATAGAACTCTTAACATTTATTGAACTTTAAATATACTAGTACACAACCAAGTAAAACAAAAATCCTTATTTTATTAAGGATATAATAGGATAAGGATATTTGATCGGGCACTATTATATTGTATACGTATCCTATTATATCAGCTTTTTATTTGTAAGCCTATTGGCTTCTACCTCTCCTATGCACATGCTATCATTATCATTAAGGTACTTTTTTTTGTTGTATATTCATACATCTGAATGGATGTTTTTTTATGTTCTTTTTTTTTCCTTTAATGGCTACACTAAAGTGCTTAAAAAATTTTTTTGTAAATTAAAATAAAAAAATCGGCCGATACTGAAAAAAGTGCATTAATCGGCCAGTCAATATATCGGTCGACCACTAGCGTAGATTTCATGGTCAACCTGTGCATACGTTAATTTCTCCGAACTAGTGTGTCTATGAAATAAAATGCACTAAATTAACCTACGCAACCATCAGCCCATGATTATCACTAATATTATCCAGCTGAACCAGCAAAATGATGGACAAGGTCTAATTGAAAAATAACTAACTTGGCCAAAAACTAGAGTCTAAAATAACAGGTGTGTGTTAAAGATGTGGGTGTTGAACCAGAGGATTGAAAAGAAGGAAATATGTTATCGCAGCTTATTGTATCAGAGAGCAGTGTGTGTGTGTGTGTGTGTGTGTGTGTGTGTGTGTGTGTGTGTGTGTGTGTGTGTGTGTGTGAGTGAGTGTGTTATTTGCTGTACAGGTGCAACGACGCATGCTTGCAATGCATGCAAAAATATCTAGCACAAATGTGAGCAAATGTCATTATCACACAAACACACACACACACTCACACACACACACACACTACGACGCACACACTGATTGATGGCTTACTCAAATGACTTTCTTGGACATGTGTGGACATAGTTATCAATGGCTGAATTTATTTTAAATGTCAAGTTTATTTAAGTTAGTTCAATAAAACAATTATTAGGTTTTTAACTGAATATTTATCTCTTGGACAAAACATTTCAGTTTCACATTCTCATGTTAATGTTAACACTGTAAAGCTAAAGAAACTAAAACAATAAGGACTACACATTTTCTCAAATATTTAGGATATGTTCTTTTCTTTAGAGGGTTGTTATAACAGGTAAAGCTATGATTAAAAGACATTTTAAAATTTATCAATATTTTTGCCTGGTTGTTGTCATTTTAAACCCATTTGTAGACGTGAAAACAGGTTATTCTGTGTGTAATTAGGAGTTTCATGACTGTCATAATTTTATTATACAAATTATGTACAACATAAATAATTTATAACTTTTTTTTTCTTTCTTTTGTCGTATGTTGTTTTCCCCAAATCTTTTTATTATATAAATAATTGCATTTCAGGCAGGATTTAAAATATAAAAAGTGCAGCTTCAATGCACCAGTCAGTAAGGACCAATTTATTGAACTGTGTTTATTTATTAAATAAGAGCTTATATCAACATAATGCTAGTTACTGTATCATTATAAATTGTTCACATGCTTTAAATACAGTATAACATCAAACCAAGTGTAAAACATACCTAAAAAGTAGTATTAGAAGGAATAAAACTTTTTTAAAAACCTAATAAATAAATGTAATGACACAAGTAGCTAACAAAGTCTGAATAAGTGCCCATATCAGTCGTTCTTTATCCACTCAGACCGCAGCACTTTTCAGGCCCTTCGTTCCAGAAAAGCCTGTCGACAGATAAGGTGTGTGAGAGTGAAGCAACAGGTGCTCGTTTTTCTGTCTGTTTCACCACAATAATGAAAAAGTCTGAATTGCGTTCAGTGTAAAAGTAAAAAGCGTGTGTGTGTGTGTGTGTGTGTGTGTGTGTACAGATAAGTATCAATCGAAGTCGTAGCTGGTCGCTCTTTGTCTGCCTTCTGTGGTTTTCTCTGCTTTCCTGCTCTCATCAAATCAGTTTTGCTTCATAAGCAGAAAACATGGAATGAAAGCAGAGCAAAGCAAGTACAGTACAAAAAGAAAAAAAAAAGAGAAAAGAAAGACGTTTCATCACATAACTTGAAAAGATTGTCAAAAAATGTTTAAAACGACACCTAAAAGCTAACAAGTTAAGGCCTTATTGTTTCCAAATCTGGAAATGTATTTTTCTACCCCTGTTTTCCATGTTTAAACCAATTCTGCAAGATAAAAAGTATAGTGTTGGTCTATTTAACTGGTGGACCTAGGAACAGAACTGGCCCATCACTCAATTTCCTTTAGCCAATGGCCTTTCTACCTATAATAATTAATAAATTCTTTGATAATCACTAAATTATCCAAACAATTGCAACATTTTGGATCACTTCCACCATTGAGCAGCACTTTTCCCCTTACAGCCATAGATACAAATGCATATGAATATGAATATATATTCATATCTATAGACCAGGGAACCCAGCTCTTATGAATACATTGCACAATCCAAGGCAAAGTTAATGACGAAAATATAAAGTTTAATGACGACTGGACCGACAGCATTTATTATTGGTTATGCCAGGAATTTTCAAACCTACATGCTCATCATGGACCACGACCCCAATTACTGAAGCAGTGAGCATGACTGATAAACACTGACATAAGCAGACTGCCTAACTGACCATTACCATGTTACATAACAGCAATGAGAAGTGTAGTACAGTATTGTGAAACCAGGGACAATATCACACAACTGTTATCGTGATGCAGTTCATGTTATGAAAATGAAAGTTGCATGTAAACAAACAATAAATGAAGTTGTTAGGTTTAAAATCAACTATAAAATACTGACATAAATTAAGAAAATCAACTCTACTCAAGTGTCAACAGTAAGGTTGTACAGTACACAAGCCTTTGTGCAGACTAGGCCCGTAGGCCATAAACTACAGTATATCCTAGGGTTTAGGGAAAAGGAAAAGTGCGGAACAACAATAAGAGAGGAGTCACACAAATATTCACAATCACTGAGGAATTTTACGTCACATAAAACAACGTGCAACTCCCACATGTAAAATCAGTTCAAAAACGTTCTTTTTTCTATAAAATGTCACTGCATGTAACTGTTGGAGATGTTTGAGGAAATTATCAAATTACATATACACAGTCAAATACTTTTTAACAGTTCAAAGGAAACCAACATTACAAGGCAATCTTTAAAAAGAGTTGGGATAAAATTCTGCTTTTAATGTGTTTGAATTCAACTATATTAAAAGGCTGAAAAAAAGTACTTTTGAGGAAAAATTATACTTCCATCTAACTTTTTAATAAACAATCTTTCATTAACAGTTGTGGAATATTGCAGCATATCAGCTTATGGAGGAAGTCAATGTGCACCCAAGAAATTGTAATTACTGGGTCTTAAACCAATGACCTCGGAGCTATGAAGCAGCAAAGCTAGTAGCTGAGTAGCACCAAACATCAATTTTTTTTAATAAATAAAAAGCCAAATCTTACTTGTCATCTTTATTTTACAACTTAACTTGACCTATAGAAATCCATTGAGTAAATCAATTCTATGAATGCAAAGAGTGACTGGAGGTTGGAATACAACCGGCAGTAAAATAATTGGTGATGACAATGAATAAAAACCAAACAATTTGGAGCAATCACATGCTGGAAAATGGGAACACTATTTTAGGAGGGATGCTGCAAATATCAACTGGTAAATATGTGTCAAAGCTTGTCCATATTAAGCTGTGCCATTACTGTGAAGACCCCTGTGTGTGACATGGTTGTAGGTGTGTTTTGCGTAAATCTGGGAAAAATTTGAATTTTTTCGTTCTGACTGACTGGGTGATCTTCTTTGACCATTCACTCCATCTATTCAATTCAACTAGCTAAATATGACAGCTGAATCAGATGTTCTATTTTTCACACATCTCCATTTGTTCTAAGAACCCCAAAAACATAGTATTTGAGGTTTATTTCCCCAAATCGCCTGTTTTCCAGAGTTTTAGCCTCTGAAAAGTCACTTTCTGAGCAACTCTACACAAACAGGCTGATTTGCAGCCTACTTATGCATATTCATGAGTGGGCGTGTTTATAGACGGGACACTGAAGTCCTCCTCCCCGCACGGTGACATAGGGCCAGAGGACGGTCCGCCCTCCTCCCACCCACTCCGTAGCCGAGCTCATGCTGCTTTATAAACACGAGACAGAGCGTGGGGGCGGGGCGTTCGCCGGTACATACATAGACTGTAGAAAATACAGCGAAGGACGCTGAAATGATCACCTTCGTGGGCGTGTCTGTTTACATGTCAATCACGGCAGAGAGCTTCCTGGAGGCACGGCTTCTCCAGCTCAGTGCTGCATCAAATTTGTCATCAAAGTGGAAACACATCATCAAATTGAAGCGAGGTGTTTGGGCTCACCGTGCAGTAAGAAAGGAGAATATCACCCCAAATAGCACTTTTATCATGTTTAAAGCTCAGAAAAGTTGAATTAGCGTAACATGGGCCCTTTAATAATCTATTTGAAACTGTCACTTAATGTTAATGTAAATTATTGAGGGATTAGCTCTACAGTATATAGCATTTTATTTTACAACATAGTCCCAAAGCACTTTACACAATAAACCACAATAACACTCCCACTCACGCACCAATAGTGACAGACCTGCCATGCAAGACAGAAATCTAACACGATAGGAGCAACCTAATATTCAGCCTATAACCCAAGGTCTCTTTGACAAATGGAGAGCTATTGCCTTGGAATCAATCCCTCAACCTCTCAATCAGAGGACGACTCCTCTGCTACATGAGCTATGGTCACCTAAATATGTTCCACGTAGAATAACAACAGCGTTTACAACAGATTAATCAGAGTCAACTCTAAGAAAATGGCTAAAAGGAAACTGAGATTTGTACCTCTTGCTGTATAGGAACATTTACATTGAGTGAAAAGAATAAAAAGCTGAAGCCTCTGCTTTAGAAAATAGGAGGACACCCACAACAGCCACTAAAACCAAGACATCCGTCACTGTAAGAAGAGCCGCCTGAGCAGAATGAAAATAAAACAGAAAAACCACAACAAATCTCCATTTTGACACAACGAGAGCACAAGTGTTGGTGTTTTATAACTCACTGGTTTCATAAGCTACTAACAACACAGTAAAAAAAACCAAAACCTTTTAGTTTTCCTGAGGTAGTGCCAGTAATTTATGCTAGCTTCTTCTGTTTCGGTGCTTTGGTCTAAAAAATAAGTTCTTCCACAACTAAACTCAACCAAACCTCAAACTAACATTCAAATGCATTAATAACGTAGCACCTGAACCACTCAGTTCTTTTATCCAAAAACCAAAACAGCAATAACAGAGTCACCAGAGGTTCCATCCATCGTACCTGTCAGATCCCACACTGCAGGACTTCATTTGGTCAGTCTGCCTTCAGCTACAAAAGTGCTAAGTTGTGGAATCCATTACCAACTAAACTCAAGACCATATCAGATTTTAAAATGTTCACCTTTAGGCTTAAAGCTGCAGTATGTAGAATTGTGAGACGCTCCACACTCCCCCTCCCCTCCGGAACAAAACTTTCCGGTCTTCTTGTGAACGCTTGCTTGGACGCGCACACTGTGGAACTCTTTACGACTTTTTTCTCAATAGAGACTAATGACCAATGTAGGGACTTTATCTTGTCTTAATCGAGATTTCTCTGATGTTTTAGAGACATAAAAGCACATATCACTCTCTGCTGTGAGGACAGTAAGAGGCTCACCGTCGCTCCTCACACACAAGCCCAGCTGATCAGAGCAGACACACACCCCACATCCACACTGCAGACAAAATGTGTCTGTTCTCTCCACCTTAGATAATGTTTCTCTTAGGTTTACAAGCTATTTATCTCATCTGTTATCACTTTCTCTCTCTGACTCAGTATGTGGAGCAGACAGCGCACGGACTGAAAGCAGATCGTGCGCAGTCCACCGCGCACACCGAGTCAGAGGAACATCTGCGGAGTCTGTTCCTCCTGAACACGCTTGTCTTTAAACTGTTGCTTCTTCACCTCGGTCTTCCTTTTTCCGCTTAATTTACCATGTAACTGCTGTGCCAAAAGCCGCATTAGAGACTTTTGCTGGAAAATCTGCCATTGCACTTTCCCTATTCTCAGATCGTGAGCGCACATAGACTTTTGACGAGCAGCTCGAGCAGCCAATAGTAACACCCAAAACAGCTCATGGGATCTCCCTGTTGGTAGAAAGATCTCTGATTGACTACAGTAAAGCATACAGTAAAGCTCATTTTCAGGGCCAGGAGAAGGAGCAGAGATTCAATGTCCACTCAGAACACTTTGGATGACAATATGATTATGGTTTTTTGACCAAATGACGACAAAAAAAACTTACATACTGCAGCTTTAAGTTTTGGTTGAAAGAAAACCAAACTTCAAACCCATTCATAAATAGCTGTGTGTGTGCGCACAAGAATGTTTCATAATCTTTGCATTGTGGGTGAGTATGTTTTATTGTTTTGACTATGTATTTCATTGTAGTGTAAAAAAAAGGCCCAACTAAGACAGAAGTTGTGAACTAGTACTAGCTAAACACTCTATGTGCAATACATCAGCTGCAAACTTATTTTGTATTTATGTTAGATTGCATTGTCCCTTTTAAATTAATAAATCATGTCACAATTACACGGGCAAAGACTCTATGTTGCGGCTCTATGTAGAAGTGTTCTTGCTCTGAAGTTTATAAAAGTCACACAGCAAAGCTAATGAGACAAACAAACTACTGTAAATCCCCATGCTGCAATAGCAGTTGAAAAGCCTGGCAGTGGGTTTCTGTGGCAGGAGTACAAGTTGTCTTATCTCCAAATGTTGCCAGTGGTTTGATTATAGCCAGGGAGAGGCTTTGAATAGTAAAGCATGGACGTACAGAAGCACAAATAGGAGCTAATCCCTAAGGATTACTCAGGTTTATTGCCATTCTTACCCCCTCACAGCACCTTAACCACACCCCAGTGAGAAGGATGAGGAGTGTTATCGTGGTAAAGATGGATGAGAGTGGAGGGGCGGAGGATGAGAGCGATCATGACACGGACGCCTAAAACAGAATCAGGTATGAAACTAAAACTGGCAGACTAAGATAAGGGATGACGGCTAGAAGGAGGTGGGAGTGTTCTCACAGTTGCATACTGGGAAATAAAAGCATGAAATACCCTAACATGTGAGCTTTAGCTTCGGTGCGTTGTGCTGTTTGGAAACAGTTGGTATAATCACAATCTTTATTAAAGTGATACACATGGCCTTTAGGAGTGTGACGATATCTTGATACGGCGATATATCGCGATATTTTTCCGCACGATCGATTATCGATATGCTCCCGCTAAGTATCAAATTTTTTTTCCGATTTATTTATTTATTTATTTTTTATCAAAACCTTTTCTGCTTTTTCACTAAAATGTGCAGGTACGTCTTCACAGATATTTTGTCACTGTTTTTTGAAGGAACCAATAAATTGTTTACTGGAATATTGCACTATACTGGTGTCACTGGTAAGAAAGACCCTATTTTTTGTTTACAAAAAGCACTATTGGAGATACTTATTCATTTACATTGGTAAGTTCACACCTATTTACAGAAATGTTGCATTAAAATAGTCTCACTGTTCATAGGACACTTTTACAAATTATTGTCTTTCAGAGATATGAAATAAAAATTGTCTTTTTTCACTTAATCTTTTTTTTTCTTGTTATGTCAGATTATTGTAGATTGATTCTGACCAATCACAGTATTGACATATTGTGAGATAATCGTTATTGTGAGCTTTGTATCGGGTATCGTATCATATGGTACCCAGAGGTTCCCACCCCTAATGGCCTTAGCCAATCACCTTTTGTATATCATAATTACTCCTACGTAGGGATGTAACGATTCACTCAACTCCCGATACGATTTGATTCACGATACTGGGTTCATGATACGATTCTCTCACGATTTATTTTACAAAATGGGACTGTACACAAATGACTGAAAAATATTCCTATATTTTTTCTGGGAAAATACTAGAAAATACTGTACTATTTTCCTTTTATTTTTCATTGTCAAAAGAATCCCTTGATAAACTATTCAAAACAATGCAATTTAACTAAAAATAAATCTTGAATGAAATAAATAAAGGAATAATATAAATGAAGAAGAAGCCTAATAATTTAAATTCTGGTTCTATAGTAAACAATGCAAAACTGCATAATAGTTCTTTTTCTTTTTAAAAGTGCAACTGAAAATTTATTTTGTGCCTCAACAATTTGACTTTTTTTTTTTTTTAAAAAAAGCAGTCATTTCACTGATTTTACGTCAGATATTTGTTTGCACCAGCAGATGGCGCTGGTGACCCAGTGGTCGGTTGGCATGCAGCTAATCTAGCAGTGAAGAAGAGATGCTATGCGCTAGCAGACAGAGCTAGTAGAAAAAAACGTGACTCTTACAGATATTCACTTAATATTACAGGTATTCTTTCGGTGCTAAAGGGGTAAGGAATCATTTATGAACATGTTTAAGAGTAGAAGGTGGCCAGAAAGAAAGTAGTAGCAGATTCCCCCGCTGCCAACACTTCTGGACAAGAGAAGGATATTTAAAAAAAAGTATTGCGATTCAATTTTCACAGTATCGATGTGAACCGTGATACCTATGAATCGATTTTTAACTGCCTTACGATTAATTGTTACATCCCTACTCCTGCGTATACATTCTAATCCATTTCGAAGACCAGGGCGATTACAGTGGACAGACTTTATATTGCACTTACCAAGTGCTTAAAGTGTTTTTATTGTAGCTTCTCTCATGTAGTAAAGTTTACATAAAAGAGTATTTCTATTTTCTTTGTCTTTTGGGTTGATATTCCCTTTAACAACTCATTCCAAACTCTGATTGGAGGATAATCTTCCAATCACAATTTGTGTCCAGTGTTCTGATTGGTTAAATGTAAATCTGTGCAATGTTAGACTCTTATCAACTTTAAGTGAATCCACTCAAGCACAACACATGCAGAGTGAGAAATTATGAGAGAAGACCTTATTTTATTTGCTCAATATATCTTTAGGTGTTGAAATCGTGTGCTTGATCTCATAAAATTGTAATTTTGCATAGATTTTTCTTTGCTTTGAGCAGAATTGTGGCAAAAGTTGAACACGCCCTATTTTTTTCTTGATAAATACCTGCATAAGTATATTATCTTCTTCATGTAAAGATTTTGAAGGAAAATTGGGCCACATTAGTGTTTATTCCATTGATGCCATTTATTGTCAACAGGTAGGAAAGCAGTGTCTGAAAATGGGCATATACAATTACAACAATAAATTCAGAAATGCTTTAAAGTACCAACTGCAAGGTGCTCGAGTATCCCTAGGGGTACACGTACCGCTGGTTGCGAATCAGCTGCAATAGACTACAGTAGACCTGAATGTGACAGGCTTCCTTACCTCTTTTGATGGGTAACACGTCGCACTCCTCATATTCCATATCTCTCCTGTCCTTAAACACACACACACACACAGAGTTTTGAACTCTTACTTCTTACCATATTAATTAAAGATGTTGTTCTACCTGTTGCTCTCTCACTAACGCCCTGGACGACGCAGACATTTAAAGACACGCACTGCCATGTTTACAGCGGGTCCCAGAACTCAGCCATCTTCATCCCCATCTTGTTCTCCTCTTCCTCCTCCTTCGTGTCTCCATGTTGTTCTACAGAGAATTCCTCTGGAATGAGTCCGTAGAGCTGGAGAGGCCCGGCCCGGTCCGGTCCTCACCGTCACTCTCACCCGCCGTCCCGGCTCGTCCCGGGGCTGCTGTTATGTCACCGGCTCTTACGTAACTACAGCGGATCAGGTTTTGCTCTGAAGTGCTTAATTGTGTAATATAATCCCGTGATAAAGCCACACATTTATTCCACACTAATGGAGACCAAACAATACTTTATAGGAGACAGTGAATCCCAGCAACCACTTTGTGGAACATATTGTGTTGACAATGACGTTCATTGCTCGTGCACAACGGGTTTGACTAAAAAACATTAACGTAGTCATTTAACGGGAATCACGTGCGTCCAGAGGCAAGGAGTTTTAAAGTCTTTCCACTGGCTCCCAGTCAGCCTCAGCAATAGACTTTAAAGTTCTGCTGCAGGTGTATGAATCTGTGAATGGGTTTGGTCCAGAATACATCAGTGAGATGTTAGTCAGGTATGAACCCAGCAGGTCTCTCAGATCTATGGACACAGGTCAGATAGTGGAGCCCAGAGCTCACAGTAAACATGGTGATGCTGCTTTTAGTTGTTATGCTGCAAAGAAGTGGAACAAACTGCCAGCGGAGCTGAAGTCAGCATCCAATGGGAACATTTTTAAATCAAAGTTAAAGGCACTTTTTTTCTCTACTGCGTATGATTGACAGAGGGAGTTTTTTGATCATATTTTAAAGGTTTTACTGATGATTTTTGTTTTTTGCCGACTTTAATGTTCTTATACATTATAAGCTGGTGAATGTTTTCTGTTGCACTTTTTGATCATGTAAAGCACATTGAGTGGCCATGTGTATGAAAAGCGCTATACAAATAAATTTGCCTTGCCTTTACAAAGCCCTCGTTTCCCTTTGGTAAGACACAAAGAAAACGATGAATAATCGATGTGTCTTCTCGGTTTACATCACTGTGGTCAGGTGGAAGCTCCTTAAGACCCAGAGCTTATACACTTATAGGCATACAGGCTCAACAGGCCGTGAAAAAAAGAACAGTGCATGGACTGAAAGTGAGACTGTCTTCAGAGTCAGCGGGAATTAAGGCGTTAAATCACTAAATGTTTTTACACGTGGTGCCTACTTGGATTTAAAGCAACAACAACAACAACAACAAAGATTTAGCCAAAAGAAAATGACTACAAATGTACATTCCACTGTCTCTTTTCAGTGACACACTGGAATGATCCAGAGTCTGGATCACTGTATACAACAGGGGTGTCAAACTCATAATAACCAAAGAACGAAGGCTACACGGATTGAAGGAAAACAAGTAATTTCAACACTCTAGTTTGCACTTCCACGTGTAAATGATATATAAAGTATGTAAGGCACCTACAATATCCATGCAATAAGTGACAGATATTCACTGCAGGATCTTCACCTAAATGTCTTTGGTTTTGTGACCAATTTCTTTCAGTAAATTTGGGGAGATTTTGTGGAATAAGTTGAGGAAAATTGCATGACTTTGAAAAATTGAGAGCTGTTTCAACAGTTTGACATTTAAAATGACTATCATCATGTGATATAAGCATAGGACAAGTGTGATCCCTGCAAATATTGTTGAGTATCATTTCACTGTGTACTTGACGGGGCTGAGATATCTACAGCTGAATGAAGTGGTCATTTATACAGTGGTTCATGTTTTCTTTTATTTATGAATCCAGGTAGCCCCTTTCTCTGAGTACAACATTTGGCTCAGAATACTATGAAAAAAACAACTATGGTGTATAATGATGAATGAATGAGTGATAACACACATTCTAAAGATTCCCGATTAGAGTATTTAGTGCCTATTGAATACAATTATTTCTATAGTTTGTATCATTTCCGGTCATCATCTTGATATGTTCTAATCAAGATTGTGTTTATGATAATTATAATTTTTAACTCAAATAAACATTATGAAACCCCATGTTTTTAATGCTTTCATTTGTTAATTTTCCACTCGCGCTCTCAAGTAACCCCTGCAGAGCCATTGCGTACCCCCATTTGAGAAACACTGCTCTAAAGGGCTGGATTTCCCCTTGAGTTTGACATGAATACAACCTAAACTGCCTAATGAAACATCAGCTACATATCTAAAGAATATTGTAAAGTGGTTATATTGCTAAACTGTTCTAGCATGCTTGGATTCCTTGATGAATGGTAAAAACCAGTGACAGGTGAACACAAAAACCCTTAAATACAGATACTAAGTAATCTGATTGGTGGATTAGTTGCATCAACCAAACCACTTCTGTCAATTATCACAAAAGGAGATTGTTAAACTGTGGCTCCTCCTTAGCACATTTGTTGACAATGTGAAACTCCTGAAGTGCTGCAATGGACAGTATGTGAAGGTGGTTTTAACTGTAAGTGGAAATGAACTGGACCCCCCTCCAACACAACTCAACCACTTCATACTTCCTCAAACCCAATTTGACACGCACACACTGAGCTAGTGCTCTCATCTGGCCATCTACACTTTTACTGAGGTTAAAGAAGTGAGGGGCCCTCAAGAGACCACCAGGCCTACGCTGCGATGAGCCGGCCAAAACTCAGAAACCACACGTCCGACCAAAGTGTAGGAGCTGAAAGTCAACATAGTTTAAAGAGTGAGGGGGCTTGTGGATGTGAAACCAGTAATTCACTGATGAAGCAGAATGGCAGTTTGCTGAAATTCTTCTCATGTGTTTATTCAAATGATTGTAAATGTCAGATCTTTTTATAAACTCAGGAGATTTTATCTGAACAACTTAGAGTCCCCTTGTTTTAACCATTTAAGTAAAAGTTAAAAAAAAAACAAAGAATAATTTTGTGTACTGTTAGTTGAATCTGATCTGTTTTTATAATTTTAAGGGATTTCAGAACATTACTTACCAAACAGTATATATATTTTTCTACAAACAATCTGTGTGACAATAATACAAGACAAATGCAGTACATATGCAGAAATCAAGGCATGTACAGTGCTTATACCAAATTGAAGCAAGTTGTCATAAATTGCCAGATGTCCCTAAAACAGGGGTGCCCAAGTCCGGTCCTGGAGAGCCTCTATCCCGCATGTTTTTGATGCTCCTTTGTTCTCCTATACCCAATTATAAAGGTTAGCTAGTTACCAGGCTTTCTGCAGAGCTGCATGACATACTTATTAGATTCAGGTGTGTTTTAGCAGGAAGACATTTAAAACATGCAAGATATAATAGGGGCTCTAGCTATTTATAGTTTTTCTTGATGGGGCTGATGCAGCACAGATATTTGTGAGTGGATGGAGTTATTTTGTGGCGTGCTTGGCTATTAGCCAACATAAAAACGTACAGATTCTTATTCTGAAACTGTTATGCATCCATCCATTTTCTGACTGGCTTGCTCCTGTTTTCAGAGTCGTGAGGGTCTGCTGGTGCCTATCTCCAGCTCTCATTGGGCATGAGGCCAAAAGTCACACAGCACAGGGAGAACATGCAAACTCCACACAGAAAGAACCCAAGTGTCCACTACAAGGCTCGAACCCAGGACCTTCTTTTTGTGAGGCAGACGTGCTATAGCACTCACATTCTTGCCTTTTATTCACACACACCTTCATGCATGACCTGATGAAAATCAGCCTCACCTAAAATGTAAGACAATATGGTGTAGAGTGGTTTGAAATATTCCATTCATAAAGGATAAAACTGTGCATCGACTTCTAACAACAGCGAGCATCGTTCTTCATTAAAGTTAAATGCCTGTTGTTTCATCCCTCTAGTTCAGTGGTTTTTTGCCACTATCATAATAAGCAATAACCACAAAACGTATATAAAAATAAAGGTGTAATTTCAAGTGAAAATTAAGTGGTCTTTGAACTCAGTTTTGTCATAGTTTAAAGGAAATTTTTATTTTTCTCTTGCAAATCATTTGCTTGTTGACAAACAATACATGACCTGGGTACAACCTTACATAAGGTTATATTAGAAACAAAGTAGTACGACCACGCATTAATAACTTCAATAAAAAAAGGCCACATTTTCACATACAAAAATTAAAACCATAAAATTTAGAATAAATAAACATTAGATATCACTTCAGTTCGATAAGATTTAGATAAACACTGTGTTTTAGCAACAGTATGAAGATGTATTAAAGTGCCATTGGAGAACAGTTCACTTCAGTAGCATGTTGGTCCAAGAAAAGGCAGCAATGTCCGAGAGAACTTCCCTTGAGCTCACACACACACACACACACACACACACACACACACACTTGTATTGGCTTCATGTTGACGGAGTGAACAGCTTGTGTCAACCTTTTTGTATCAGATTTGATACAGATACCGACACAAACAGTGCTGTAGAGGAAGTGTAAAATAAGACAGTAATATCAGAGAAAATATGTAACATACAACACGCTGACCAATCAGACATGAAATACTAATAATACCTGTGGTTTCTGTGTGGAGCTTGGATCCATCGGTGCTCGTCACATTACATAAAAGAAAAGTTTTCCGGCCTTCTTTCTTGTCCATTAATGATTCGATCAACACCGTGCTTCCCAGAGGGATGGGGCTTAGAACAAATCATATGTTGTTGCTTATTTGAATGAAGAACTGAAGATTAAGATACTGGTTTTAATGTGATAATGATGCAACTCTGAAGCTTAACACTACAAATCAATGTAAATAACATTTTTAAGACATCTGCGCTGCATGCACTCAATAATATAAATTATCCCAATCCCTAGACCAGGGTTGTCAAACTCATTTTAATTCAGGGGCCAAATGCAGATCAGTTTGATCTCAAGTGGGCTACAGGTTTTAGGCAGGAAAAAGAGCAATTTCAACATTAATATGACCTAGTTTGCACTTCCAGGTATAAATTACATGTAAAGTATAGAAGAGATTGACAATATCCAAGCATTAAGTGACTTAATTTCCTTTATATTATTAATTATTATTTAATTTAGTAGAATAATTTAAGGAAGATTTATATACGTATATATATCATATTTTTTTCCCCCAAATCATTTTTTATTTATTTTATTCAATTGTAGACTACTGTAGATATTATGTTGAAGATTAACATTTATGTAACCAATTGGTTAGTAATAGGGTCAGTTTTTCTCATACCTACTGCTGTTAACTATTGTTCTCTGTTTGAGTAATATCCCTTCATCAAGCCTTTACTAACATCCCACACTACAAAATAAGTAATTATCTTTTTCTTAAAGGAAAAACAAAAAAAAGGATGTATGATTGATGTTGATATCGGGTCGATATTGGTATCGGCCAATACGCGAGGCTGCATCTCTAATCTACAACTGAATTATGATATTTTGTAATTTACACAATGGTACATGTTTTTCTGTCATTTGTACTTTCTCCTGCAGGCCAATATGGATGCTCTAAAGGGTCGAATTTGGCCCCTGGCCCTTGAGTTTGACACGTGTGCCATAAACAGTCACCACTGACAGTTTTTGAAAACACTAAACAGACTCTTACAGGTAAACTTTTCCCTATCAGAAAATGAACCATAAATTACTAAATGGTTACAGTGCATTATGGTGAATAGCTCTCCTCAGCTACTAAAACATACCTGCGGTAGTTGATGTTCAGGTAAGCAGTCATTACAGGTCCAGAGAGGAAAGTTGCATGTGTGCCCGTTACTGTGTCAATCATGGTGGCTATTGCCCCCCCGTGGACATGCCTGGAAATACACACAGATGTGTAAACTTAGCTCTTCTTATATATTGATTTTGTGCTCAAACTTGATCAGAATAAGTCACACTATGAAAAGAATTATTTTAAAGAACAGTACATCAGGGTAAAAAAAACAAATAAAAAGATCATCACAAAGCAAGAGAACAATAATACAGCCGATATCAATGAGCTTTGTCTCACCCTGGGGGGCCCTCTAGCAGATGACCAGCCTGGAAAATGCCAACACATCTCTGCTCAGCTTCATTGACAAAGAGAACATACTCGAAAGCTGCTCCAGGTTCTTTGATGTTGCGGGTAAAAAGTCGAGCTTTAGACTGGATTATTTTACTGAGATAAACGCCACCTAAGAGTCAAAAGCACAAAGTCAACAAAAGAAAATCTGTCAAAGGTAGAAAAAAAAACCAAAAAACATTCAGGAACAAGATATGGGTCAGCAATGTAATTTTTATGATTTACTCATGGGGAATTAGGAAATCATTTCTGGGGTGTTTTATCAACAATTGTGATTAAACATTTAAAATGTCTACAGTGATGTGATACGTAAAGGCACAAGAAAATAGCGAGCCCCAGCAAATACTGTGGACCTTTATTGAATTTGTGAATTTAAAGGGACTGAGGAATTTCCATCTGAATTATTTAGTAATTTACATAAAGATTCATGTTTTCTCTGGCATATTTATTTTCTTTTGCAGACAGAATTGGATAGCCTAGGGCCAGATTTGGCCCTCGGGCCTTGATTTTACCACATGCATGTGGTCTATATCATAGGTATCAAACTCAAAAGCCTGCAGGCCAGGTTACATGATCCAGCCCACAGGATGATTTGACACTCAGTGGAAATTGCAGGGAAAATTATAATCATTAGGGAAAACCGAACATTTGACACCTTTCTCATCTATAAATGAAAAATATGTGATAAGTGATAAAATCAAGGATTGTGGCACAAAAAAACGTTGAATTTTCACATTTAATGGAAATTATACCCCTGGTTGAATTAATTCCCAACAATTTCTGGTCTGGACCAGTAGAGATAAGATGGGTCCATGTTAGGCCCCTGAAACTAAGTGAATTCGACACCACTGCTCTACATGGTTTAACTATAATTACCATTCTATTTTAATGTCAATCAGGAAGAAAAAGAGACCTATATCAATGTTTGTACCTGTTGCAAATTTGAGAGAACGATTGTAGCTTGGCAATCTCCTCCACGGTCCCGCCTTTTTCTCTCCTTCCTCTGTTTCCACCTCACATTGGCTGTTATAATGCTCGTACATCTGCATTATTTCTGGGCCCCATGAGGAGTTAGGTTGGCTGAAGTCCCAGGACTTGGGGAAAATGGGCAAAGGCAAGGTCTACCCATAGAGAATGCATTACACAATTATTTAGAGAGCACATCAAGCCGGAGTGGCTATACGTATTTAGGGTTAGTTAGTCGTAGTTTAGTTTAGTGGTTAAGTTTTTTTTTTTTTTGGTTAGGGGTAGTTTAAGAATCTACGTATTAATAGCAAACAGAAGTACTGGCCAATGAGGAGCGCTCACGTGACCTAAACTGGCCAATGAGGGGCACTACGTATGATACGGCTACGTACGAATAGCCACTGCCATACAATGAGTGACTAATAAATTAAAGGAATTGTTTAGTGCACATGTGTGATTTTATTTACAAAAGCGAGTGTGTAAGTGAAACAATAAAATGTAAAGTGCAGCACTTTTAGTAACTATCAATTTTAACTTCGGCAATTCTCAATCAGTGTTAACTTAAGTAACCACTGCCTTATATTTATATAAATATAATATTCTGGAGGGAAAGTCAAGTTTAAAAAAAAGTCAATGTAGTCAGATATTATAAGTCAGACCAGACCACCTACCTTAATGCTCCTAAAAGTGTGGGTCCAGGATGAAAAGCTTCCAGTCCAGAGGGCAACATGAGCCCTAATGGCTGGGACTGAGCTGAGGCTCTTCAGGCTGGAGAGGAGCTGACCGAGGTATTTTGCCATCTGTATTAAATTTACGACCGTTCCAAAACAGACAGAGATGTAAAAAAATGATGTTAACAGTGATTAAAGCTCATTCACTGATGGTGAATCGTTGTAACTATCCCAGTGAGTCGGTCTACAGCAGCTGTTTATGTCTCTATAGCTTCGCCGGTGACATTCATGCGTCACCACCGGCTCTTTACTTCCGCTAGTATTGCGTAAGTCGAGTCACGTGACTTACATTTTGCGTAATGATTGGCTGAAAACAAGCGAGAGACTTACGTCAGAGCAAGTATGTCTCATGCGGGAAAAATGATACAGATTTAAATCCAACACGTTTACATTTACAAAAGTTCTTTGAACATCGAAAAATACTTTTAAAAGCTTGTGTTTTTATTAACTTATTTAAAGTATGGATAAAATAAAATACATTAGACTACTAATGATAGATCATACTAATGCAAGACTGTTAGATTTATAATTTGAATATATTTTTCTGCTACAATATGCAAATCTAAAAGTCTTAAAAATCATTGTGAAATCGCGCAGATCTAGTTTTTATAGCGGCTCTTTTTACTTTCAAGAATGCATGTTACATTTTGGACTTTGCCCACGTTGGTCCATTGTAGATGATATAAATGTTGAAAAAAACGATTCGGCGATATATCGCGATATTACGTCGCGCGATTCTCAGATCGATTCAAAATGCATCCGTATAGACTTTTTGTGTTTTGTTTTTTTTATGCAGTACTAACTTTCTGCATTTATTTGTTGTTCTAGGCATATACCTCAGTTAAGTTTCACTAAAGTCAAAGTTGGTTTAAAAGCCACAGGCAGATTGTATGTTATTTTTTTATTTTAAGTTGTTGGCACATGGCATGTTAAAGCCAATGTTGTAAGTGTAAAATATGCCAATAAATTATATTTCATACATATTGTCCTCATAAAGGTGTACACATTTACAGATCAGTTGTTTCTTAAGTCATAAATATAAATTGCAATAATCCCCTATACTTTAATATTGGGATATATCATATCGTATCGTGACCTATGTATTGGGGATACAAATTGTATTGCCAGATGCCAGGCAATACACACCCCAAGTACAGTGTTGGGAAGGTAACTTTCAACAAAATGTAATCAGTTACAGATTACAGTTTACATGCCCAAAAATTGTATTTGTAACATAATCCCTTACATTACTAAATCTAAGTAATGTAATCTGATTACTTCCGCATTAAATTAGATTTTTTTTAAGTGTAGGAATGCAGCTGTCAATGAAAAGAATAAAGATAATTATTGTAAATACACTCTCTATAGGTGCAGATGGTGATAATACACTTCACAGTAATAACACATACTCAGAATAATCATCTGTAGAGCTGCAACTAACGATTATTTTCATAATCGATTAATCGATCAATGAATTGATCAACTAATCAGATTTTTTATAAACAGTTTATCTATAAAGCACATTTAAACTCTGCTTAAGCTGATTAAATAAGTGCCTCTCACGCAAGCATGCAAACACAAACACTCATGGTGCACGCACACACCAACAGCTCTGCATTACGGTCAGTGACATACAGTAAATCGCACAACGCAAAGAATTGACGATGAAATTTGTTGCCAACGCTTTTAATAGTTGATTTTTATTGATTTTATTGATTCATTGTTGCAGACCTAATCATCTGTTTTAAATGTAATGTGTGAAATCTACTCGTCTGTTCAACAAACCATGTTACCACATCATGGATGACTTTGTATGTAAGGAACTATACAGTAGCCTAGCACTAACACACACACATATATATATATAAATGGTTTAGCTACATTTAAGAGGCTAATCATTTAAATCACTCAACCATAATTACTACAAAAAGGAAGCAAATTAAGTATCTGCTTTGGTTCAAGAGAGAAATTGTGACAAAAAAAATAAACAAGGTAGATAACATTTCCCAGGAAAAACATTTATTGATCTGATTGCATGGCATATGTTAATAAACTCTTGAGACAGTACATTGAGAAACGGAACACTTGATTATATTAGACTAGATAAAAGAGCTGAAAAGTTGTACTTCAAAAACATTCAACAAACACTAGAGGGAGTCAAAAGTACATGTAAACTGTCTGCTGTTACAGCATCATCAGGGTTTTGTTCAATTCATGATGATGACATAAACTTTGTCACTACAGTCAACAATAAACAACACACTATTCATAAATTGGTTGGAAACAGCCAGTTCATGATGGAAAATCTTGCATGAAATTCCTGAGACAAGCTGTAATTCTTGGTGTGTTTTTTTTTTTTTTTGTTAGAATATTCAATTCTCTTCCCTGCTGCCTGGTTGTGGCATTTACTGATCTATAAGTCACTGGCATACTGGTTCATTAAGTCACATCTGTTTAAGCACAACTTAAAAAAAGCAAACAACAAACATTCATGTCCCTTTAGCTGATATATTAACTTGATATTAAGTGCTGATATTAATGAACTTTTATCCAACTCACACACCTCTCAAAATTATCTGACTCAAGCTAATCTTCCCGGCCTCCACTATAGCAATGCTTTTACTTCGAATTGGGCAGAAACCTTGAAGTAGCCCTAATTCTTATGGTTGCATAAAACACAAACAAACAGATATTGGTAAACTTAAGCGCTGGTTTCCTTTTGAACTCCACACAGTGCCCTGCAAAAATAAAGAAAAGCACATTTTAAACACTAGACACTGCAGCAGGAATTTGTCCCCAAGCAATAACTTTGATAATTGGACATCAAGGGATTTTTTTTAATTAATATAAATAAAAGAAGGTCCATGTATTTTGTACTTGAAAACTTTACTGCAGAAGGAAATCAGGGGCTGTGCCCCAGCCTCTGCAATTGAATTCTGCACCACATTTGTCATATACAGCTTACAGAGGTCTGGAGCATCTTGTTTTTAGATTTTGGGAGAAACCAGACAACTCCAAAAAAAACCAACATGAACAAACATGAGAGAATACAATAGTTACAAATTACCATCTATTGGTTAAATATCACAAATTGAAGCAAATGTCATTGAATACTCATGTACAGATATCTAAAGGGCAGTTACACACTAATGGAAATAGTTTAGAATAGGGTTCAAAAGGTATAGAGGGAAAAAAACACATGGGAAAGAGAAACAAATAATAATGATAGAATATCCACCATCTAAAGTGACTTTTAAATGTGTATTCAGTAAAAAGTTGTTAAAGCTAAAGCTCATTTGCTTTGTAAACCATATTAAATGTCTTGTGTTTCTTAGTAAGAAGAAAATGGGTTGGTATTTGTAAACTTACTGTGCATCAGCTTTAGACATATCTGCAAATGGGCAAATTTCTTTGTCTCTCTGAAGAATTTTCTGCTTCAAATTGTTGAGATCCTCATCAACTCGAGCTTTTGTCTTTTCTCGTTCACCTGAAAAACACAAAGACAGTCCAAAAGTCTAGCTATTCGTCTTTTGCTGTTGGTTGCTTGTTGATGTAGAGTGTGACAAGAGGTTTCTGTGGACTTGTTACATACAGTATAGTTCTGATCCTCAGTGTAATATCTTTACCAGTCAACGTGCAAAAATGTTTCACTTTTAAAGAAAACTAGGGGCTTTGGACATTTCATAATACCTAAGATTGGAAGCATCGGGAAGCATCTTGTCTGATTAAAGTACAGTGAAGATGGGGCTTAAAACAACCTATTACATATAGTCTTGTCTTTATCTATGAATGTATTGCCATTGTATTCTTGCATATCTTACTGATTATAGTCACTTTTTCCTATTTTGTTTAGTATTTGCTAGTCATGAAAGATAGGAAGCAATGTGATAAAATTGCAGAATTAAGAAATGGGGGTTTCCTTGTACACAAAGAGTTAGTTTGTTCATTTTGGGGGTTTTTTTCTTGTCCCTGCTCGAAACAAGTAAATAAATGATAAATAATCTGAGCACATTGTAGTAGCCTATAATAAATCTGCATGTGCGTTGCATTACTGCATGTATAAAAAAATTCTTACACAGTTTGCTTGATTCTTCCATTTAAGTCAGCAAATATGTGCAAATAAAACTGAGGGAAAAGGTAAGCTCACCTTTAAGTTTTGTTATGTTTGACTCAACTGTAGCTTTTTTCATCATTGAGTCCTCCTTTAAAAAGTGAAGAAAAATGTATCATTAGCAGGAGCAGTGTTTGATTAAATGCACAAAAAAATAAACAAAATCAGGGAATATTTTAACTTAACAGAGTACAGGAGTCAATAAGTGTCCACAGATGAATTGAATGTTTAAAGCAATGTATTAGCATTATTATGGAGTGCCAACTTTAAAGTTGCACTTGCTAAAATAAACAACTTTTTGCATCATTAGCAACAAACCACATTTAAAAAGCATATGTGATTTTTTTTCAGATTTACAGCAATATTTGTGAAATTTTCTTGTAAAAAAATCAGTCAATGTTAAGTCTAAATGTTAAAAATAAATCTATATCAAAATGTTAAATATAAGTTACATTTAAACATGCTACATTTAAATATAAATGTAAAATTTGATGGTTACATTTAGTATTTAGAATTAACATTCATATTTAAATGTAACACTTATATTAAGATTTACAGTTTGCATTTAAATTTAACATTCATCTTTAAATGTAACATTTACATTAATATTTAGACTTAGCATTTAAATTTAACATTCATATTTAAATGTAACGTTTACATTTATATTTAGCATTAAGGTTTAACATTCATATTTAATTGTACCATTTAGATTTAACATTTGGATTTAATATTCAACATTTAGATTTAATATTTAACATTTGGATTTAATATTCAACATTTAGATTTAATATTTAACATTTAGATATACATTTAACATTGACACATTTTCACAAGAAGAAGAAAAACATCACACATTTCTCAAATTTAACCCTGTAAATCTGGTCAAAATTCACATATGTTTTCAAATGGTTTGTTGTTAAATGTTGCAACAACAACAAAACAAAAAAAAGTAGCAGTTTATCTGCGCCCCATACATGATAATACATTATAGACAGTAGAGTGAGATTGCTTGCCTTGTCTTTATTACAGTTCTGCATCTTCTCTTCAAAAGACATCAACGAGGACTCAGTTTTCTCCCGTTTCATTTTCAGGTCCTTCACTTGAGCTTCTGCGTTTGTCAGCTGATCCTTCAGCTCCTTCACTCTCAGCTTTACTTCACTGAGCTCCCCTTCCTTTTTCTTCATCAGCTCATTTTCAACCTTCATGTTGCCTGTGAGTTTGTACAGCTTCAGTTCCTGGATCAAGGTCTGGGCCATCATGCCGACCATTACGGCCAGGCTGAGGAAGAGCACGAACAGCAACGCCTTCATCATTGATCGAGTGGATTTGAACAGGAAAGACAACAGCAGCCTTGTCTGACACACGGGTGTGCTGAGAGAACAGGTTCTACCTGTAGGACTGGTAGGACGGGACAATTAAACCACCTGGTTCCTTATCTCTCCCTCCCTCCCTCCCTCTGGCATTTTATTAATCACGTTAAACACGTTAAACAGGCAGATGTCAGCTCAGATTCATCATCAAACCACATGTTGAGTTTACATGTGAAGACATTCTGAGTGTAGGCATGTGTTTCCATTCTCCTTTCTGCATTTCAACTGCACAAAATCTAAAGCAAAAGAAAATATATTCATATTTGGACAAGATAGTAACATGGAAAAAAAAAATAGAAAAAGAAATGATGTCTGATTTGACCAGTAATTAATTTTGACACCACATTATAGTTTGAGTCAGTATAACTTAGTTTTAGTCCAAATTTAGTCAACTACATGAAATGAAGAATTTAGTCCACTAAATCTGTTCAAGATACAGTCGACTAAAATATACATGATAAGAATGTATGTCTTTAAAACAAAAAAAGATTAAATTACCATTGATCGACCTGATATTGGATGACAATAATGTTTGCAAATACACAAACAGATGTGATCAATGCGTAAGACCACGCGAGTTCTGATTGGTTTAGTTTTGATTAGTCAACAAAAATATAAATATATTTTGATACAGATTTTGTTAGCACATGATTTTATTTTATTTTTAAACAAGTCAAAGGCTGTTTCTACTGTTTGTAGTTATGATGTTGAAATTACCACACTTTGTTATGAATTAACTCTGCATGTATTGTGATTTCAATAAAAAAAAAAAAAAAAAAAAAAGTGACAATAAAGCAAGTGGAGAGCAGATGGTTTTTGTTTTTTAAATGAAGTTGTATTTTATATATACACACACACACACAAGTACACACCGAACAATAACACAAGGGCATTTAAGGTAAAAGCCCAACCCTACACCTGATTACCATTCATTCTATAGATTTGACACCTCGAGAGCAGATTTTTTTTTTTCTTGTTTTTTTTTTTTTTTGTACACTTAACATTTATAAATGTAGCTCTGACCTAAACAGACTAGGCATTCCTTATATTTTGTATTTATTTTTCCTGATGAATTCTATATATTTTTATACAGATTTTGTTAGCACATGATTTTATTTTATTTTTAAACAAGTCAAAGGCTGTTTCTACTGTTTGTAGTTATGATGTTGAAATTACCACATTTTGTTATGAATTAACTCTGCATGTATTGTGATTTCAATTACAAAAAAAAAAAAAAAAAGTGACAATAAAGCAAGTGGAGAGCAGACGGTTTTTGTTTTTTAAATGAAGTTGTATTATATATATACACACACACACACACACACACACACACAAGTACACACCGAACAATAACACAAGGACATTTAAGGTAAAAGCCCAACCCTACACCTGATTCCCATTCATTCTATAGATTTGACACCTCGAGAGCAGATTTTTTTTTTCTTGTTTTTTTTTTTTTGTACACTTAACATTTATAAATGTAGCTCTGACCTAAACAGACTAGGCATTCCTTATATTTTGTATTTATTTTTCCTGATTAATTCTTTCTCTAACCGGGATGTCGTGACGCAACAGGTGCGCGCTCAGACCACGCCTCCTCGCGAGGCGTTCAGGTGTTTAAAAAAAAAAAAAAAGTAGAAAAAAAAAAAGAAAGAAAAACGCTCGTTAAATACCGCGAAGCTCCGACAAAGACAGAAAGCAGAAAGCAGAGAGCAGCACAGGTGAGGGGCAGACTGACAGTGTCACCGTGAGGACACACACACACACACACACACACACGCAGACACAGTGCAGGAGAGTCGCTGTCAGCATGAACACTGCCGTGGTCCTACTACCTGTGTCCATACTGCTGTCCGTGGGCTTCATGGGAGTCACAAGGATCCGGCGAAAGGAGCTGGATTCTCAGACTCAGCAGAGGCAGTTTCGGGAAATCACGATGCAAGTGAATATCGACCTGGTGGCGCAAAACAGCGCAGCGATTATAGAGACGCAGAAGCAACTGGAGAATACCCAGAGTGAAATCAAAACTCTGACTGACCAATACAACGTGGTCGTTGCCAGGGCCGAACAGGCCAAGACCAACTGGGAGGAATGCAGTGGAGAACAGGTGGGAACACAACGGACTGCAGTCAACTCATGTTATTGGGTTGTGATCTTTTGAAGTACAGTAGGTAATGGGTCATCAGTGGCACCTGTACTGTACACCTTTGACTCTGGTTAGAGAGTCGCTGGCATTAGTTTTAGGCCATGAGTGGAACTTTATTCACTGCAGGGGATTATTGATCCGAGGGCCACATTATCAGAAATCATGTCAGCAATAACACAGGAAATAACAAAGGGCTTGTATGTGTATGCTGTGTGTATTTGTGATGGGGTTTTCCTCCTATTTTTTTCCTATTATTATTTTTGTTGTCGCCTTGCATGTTTTTGGAGTCATTTAGTGTATTTTTGTTTTGTTTTTTTTTTCTCTGTTATTTTTGTGTAATTTTTCAGTTGATCTGCAACTTTTGGTTAATAATGTGTATTTCTGTTGTCATTTGATATTGTTGTTACTTTTGTGTATTTGTAATTTGTCAATGTTTTGAGTCATTTTGTGTATTCTTAGTTAGGAGTGTGACAATATCTCGATACGGCGATATAACACAGTATTTTTTCGCGCGATCGATTATCGATAAGCTGGCGCTAAGTATTGATTTTAAAAATAATAATACATATGTATATTTTTGGATTTAAGATTTATTTTATTATTTTCAAAACCTTTTCTACTTTTTCACTAAAATGTGCAGGTAGGTCTTCACAGAAATGTTGTCACTGTTTGTTGAAGGATACAGTATATTCTTTACTGGAATATTGCACTCTAATGGTGTCACTGGTAAGAAAGACCCTATTTATTGTTTGCAGAAAGCGCTATTGGAGATTCTTAATCATTTACATTGGTACGTTGATGCTTATTTACATAAATGTTGCACTAAAATAGTGTCACTGTTCATAGGACACTTTTACAATTTATTGTCATTCAGAATTTTTAAAATAAAAATGGTATTTTTTCACTTAATCTTTTTTTTTTCTTGTTATGACAGATTATCGTAGATTGATTTTGTCATATCATGAGATAATCACTATCGTGAGTAGGGATGTAACGATTAATCGTAAGGCAGTTAAAAATCGATTCATAGGTATCACGATTCACATCTATACTGTGAATCGCAGTACTTTTTTTCTTCCAGAAGTGTTGGCGGCGGGCAGAATCTGCTAATACTTTCTTTCTGGCCGCCTTCTACTTTTAAACATGTTCATAAATGATTCCTTACCCCTTTAGCACCAAAAAATATCTGTAATATTACGTGAATATCTGTAAAAGTCACGTTTTTCTATTAGCTCTCTCTGCTAGCATAACAGCTCTTCTTCACTGCAAGATATCTGCATGCCAACCGACCGCTGGGTTACCAGCGCCCTCTGCTGGTCCAAACAAATATCTGACCTAAATACAGTGAAATAACTGTTTTCTTAAGTCCAATTGTTAAGGCGCAAAATACATTTTCAGTTGCACTTTTAAAAATAACTATTATGCAGTTTTGCATTGTTTACTATAGAACCAGAATTTAAATTAATAGGCTTCTTCTTCATTTGTATTTATTTCATTCGAGATTTATTTTTAGTTAAATTGCATTGTTTTGAATAGTTTATCAAGGGATTCTTTTGACTATGAAAAATAAAAGGAAAACTATAGTTTTTTTCCCCCAAAAAATAAAGGAATATTTTTCAGTCATTTTTCTACAGTCCCATTTTGTAAAATAAATCGTGAGAGAATTGTATCGTGAACCCAGTATCGTGAATCGAATCGTATCGGGAGTTGAGTGAATCGTTACATCCCTAATTGTGAGCTTTGTATCACGTATCGTGAGGCACCCAGAGGTTCCCACCGCTATTCTTATTCATCTTGTCTGTTTTTTTTTTTTTTAATTTTCTATTATTATTGTGTTTATTTTTGTTGTCCATTTGTGTATATTTTTGTGGTTCTATAGGCCTATGTTTTTTTAATTGATTGCATCTCAGTTAATGGCCTGTGATCAAAGAGGATTAATTCCTTTTGACAAAGTTGTTTTCTTCCTGCTTTCTTTCAAACAACTGCAATTTTCATATCTTTGTGCTGCTCCTTCTTGTTCTTGGCTGACATGTCTTCTTTTTCTAAACCTATGCTCAGGTTTGAATGACGTGTTTAACCAGTTTTCCTGGTTGGAAACCAAACCCGTTAATTACAACTGGCACAATTCATCACACAAAGCAGTGCCATTGTGTGTAATCACAGATGTCGGCTAAGAGTGGAATAACTGGTTATCGCAACAAAACCTCATAAGTAGGGAAAAACTAACCTGCCTCTTTTGACTGTCGAAGATCGTTTGATGTGAAAGTGTTTTCCCCAACAAGTTTGTATTCTTCACATTCTTCTTTTCCTTTTGCAGAAGCTGTCAATTGATATGATAGGAGAATCGCAAACAGAGTTCAGTAATTTGAAAAGTAAGTATCACGTAAAAAGTAACGAAACCCCTGCTTTCTCCTGACCTGCCACTTGGAGGGAAATCCAAAAAATGCCTTGATTATAGGTTATTATATGCTGCAGCAGTAAGACACGACCACTCAGGCAGCCCATTGCGCTGTGCACAGAGAAAGACGGTAATACACACACACAGCGAGTTCATAAGCTGAGATTTGTCACGAACACCACAGGCACACACAATGACAACGTGAAGCTCACACACAGCCTTACAGACACCACTCGGGCTGTTTGCAATAAGACGTACACAGACGCACACGCAGAGACAGACGGGAATACACACATAGCATAGATGTGTCTGTAAATACACACATAGCTTTATGAACCCTCTGATTAGCGCAGAATCTGCTCTTTATAGAATCACAGTCAAAAGCATCACCGCTACAGCGGTTGTTTCACATGGAATACAGTGGACTTCCTCGTTAAAACTGTCAACCAATGCTCACCGAGGGCTCTGATTGGAGGAAACCCTCCTCCCTCCTCTCAGCTTTCATATGTTGATGACGTAGGACAATCCAAAGAATCTCTTTCAGCCAATAGCAAAATAAACTGCAATAGCCGGTGTAGTGTAGAATAAACCTACCGTGAAAGTTTCCTACGGTAGACAGTGGGCATGCGCACCTAGCAAACTGCGCATGCGTGTCCATCATGTTGAAAAAAAGATTAGAATCTTTCCTTTTTAGGGTTAGGGTTATTGTTAGAATTAGGGTTTATCATAGTAGGAAAATTTAAAGTAGCAAAATATTGTTCGTATACGTGTAAATATTTACTACGCTATTAGTGCACATGCGCCTGTAGGAGGCTTTCACTTGTAGGATTATTTTTCACTACACTGGCGTTCAACCCTTGGTGGCCAGTAACTCTGACATTTTACAGCTAAATAGACAAAATTAAAATAATTTTACTGAAATGTGAAGAGTGGGACTAGGATTAATAAGCACTACTTAATACACAAATACATATGTATTCAGCAGAAAAAAATGGGTTTCTCCTGACATGCCACTAGGAGGGAAATTCAAAAAAGCCTTGATTATGGGCGGGGCTCCTGGAGTAGTTAAGGCACGCCCAGTCTGTACTATAAAATGTCCAATGAAATATTTATGCTATGCTAACTAGCTACTCAGTATACCTCTTTTTTCACTCTTCTCTCAATCCAACCTACTCACCACAGATTGTAGAGCCCACAGGTGCTAGTTTTTATCAAAGGGGCGGGGCTAACAGTGCTTGTTTGTGATGCAAGATGGTCTCAAAATGTCACATGATCTTGCTCTCAACCAACAGAAAAAAATCAATTGTAATATCCTTGTTTCAACCCATAGAAGGCAGTCACTGACATTTTACAACAAAATATGCCAAATGGAAATACTTTTACTAAAATGTTGAGAGTTGGACCAGGATCAATCAACAGCACTACTTCATACCCAAATACATATGTGTTCAGCTAAAAAAAAAAAAGGGGTTTTGGTTATTCTTTAATGGAAAATCCACATTAAATCAACACCGCGCGTCATTTTAATTTCATTTGTCATTTGATATAAATACTTATTTATCAGGATAATCCAGCTCTGACTATACTTACAGACTCTTATGCAGAGGAGAAGAAGGAGTGGATAAAGCAAGCAGATGAGTTGAATGCGCAACTAAAAGGACGGAGCCCGTTGTGTAACTTTTTGAAACCAGGCCGACACCAGGGAATGTAAGACCTGCACATTCTTTAAAGTCCACTCATAGATATGCAAATGACTTTGAATTTGATCTCTGTTATTCTATTTTTAAAGAGAAATGTGTAAAGGCGCTCCGGTGGTGGTGGCAGCAGTGGCAGCTAATCAAAAGGAACAGAATCCACAATTAAATGCGGCAAAGGTGCAGCAGGCCGTTCAGCTATAAGGGACGAATAAAAGGAAGCAACCTGTGCATGATGACTTTCCTGTTTAGAAATCCAAATGAAGACGTTTACGTTTTAATGATTGCACTTAAGAATGTATTCCTAAGAACTGACCTGTGTTATTTAATGTCAGGGATAGCCCACTGACAGATGTGGTACAGGTTGTTATATAAACAAGGATGTTTGCTCCCATGAATGAATGAATTTACCTGCTGTCAGTTCTTAAGCACTGAAATAGAAATAGTCAGGCTGTGGGTTTGTGTTTGTATGAATCCGTAAAATGCTTTGTAAACTGTTAATATTCTGTTCTAGCATAGAGTTTAGACCTAATTTAGTTAGTCATATTTGACATCAATGAAATGTTGATGTTAAATGCGACAAAATAAACTAATGCACAAAAAGTGTGTGTGTGGTGGGGGGTGAAAATCCTGTCAAGCTTCTGCTTTTTGGAGTTGTGTTGCTTTTTAACAATTAAAACGTGGAGATAGTGAACACTTTCATCTGCTTCTTGTGTGTGTTTGTTGGAGAGCTCTGACCAATCACAGAGGGTCTTTGTCACATCCACTCAGCATTACCCTCTTCCTTTGGTTGACCAAAGCTTGCACTGATTATTCTCTGGTGCTTCTCAGACCTTTGTACTCTCAGCAGGAATGTGGAAATGTAAAGAAGTTGTTTCCCTGCGGGTCTTTTCATTCAGAGTCGACTGGAATAAGATCTACTGTGTGACTCTGATCAGGATAGGTAGGCGTGGACATCATGGACAGATCAGGTATTCTGGATAGAATAAAAAGGCTAAAGACCATTGAATGTCTGTTAGAGTAGAAACATTTTGAGGGGTCACAGTCAGTGATTAACTTACATTTTTAAGGTGTTTTTGGTTTTGTAAACACGCAATCTCACACACAGAAACTTCCTCATGTTTCCACTGTCAATCAAACCCTGAGCTGTCTCATCTGTGAGGCACAACTGCCAACCATCACACACTATGCTGCACTTACTACAGAGGTGAAAGTAATGGATTACAAGTACCCATGTTACTGTAATTGAGTTGCTTTTATGAGTATATTTCAAAAATCAGTAATTTTACTTGTACTTAAACATGTTTTAAAAGAAGTGAAGTAACTTGTTACATTTCTTCACCCAACCGTTACTGAGTAGATTATTATTTTTTGTTTTAAAACAAACAGACATTGTGAAACAACAAAAAAATGAGATGACCAGACAACAGTCAAATGCATCACATCATAGCCGACCAATCAGATTAAACGTAACGCACAGTGCCAAAACAGCATTGAATGCTGCATGGTTATTTTCTCAGTTTTAGAGTTCAGAAATGTAGCTATAGTCAGATTTTTTTTTTAAATTTTTTTGAGTTGAATTAATTGGTGTTATTTTGTTTAAGAAATAATTGTACATTTTGACAAACCTTTTTATTTTATACATATATCAGTACTCTTTACACCCCTGACGTTTTGTACCTAACTCATGATATTATGTTTAATTTTGTCTCTAGAAAAGATTGCATTGCTCTTTTCCTTGAACACATGGAATTAAGATTTCCCAAAACATTCTTCATTTGTAGTAAATCACAGAACGTTCATATAAGTTTGACTGAACTGGTCGACGAGTAAAGAAAACCCTCAAAATATTTCACATTCCTTCCAACAAACCACATTTTTCTTACAATTCCTGCAGCAGTTGTTTCATTTGGCTTTTAGTCAGCTCCTATGTTTAATATAAAATAGCATTTCCTCTATTCCGTGTTTGAATCATTTGCTCCATCATCTCCCGGTCACATTGCCCTCCATCTGTTGTAGATTAAAAAAAAAAAAACAACAACAACCCTCAGGCACACAATTAGACAATCACAGGACTATTGTTCCGCCCCAATAGGCAAGCAAGGTCAGCAGGAAACCATTCGAGGATGCATATCCAGCACAGAGGGACTGTCACTGTGATTGACTAATATAAATCGAAATGAAACACACACGTTATCACAAATAAATAAAAAATGGTACCTGCAGCAAAGATAAGATTTTTCGTTTCTGGTCACTTTTCTTTCATATTTTGAGGTATTTGAATAAAAATGTGCATATACTAGGCACATCTTTGTAATTGTTAAGATCTGAAAAAGTTTGTCAATGTGTATAAATGAGCAATTTTCGTTTTGAATGAAAAGCTACTAATGAATGATCACAGACAGAAGATGTTGTGATTGATACATTTTCTGAAGAGAGGGTGAGATTAACACATGGTACGATCCCACACTCCCTAACAGATGAGGTGATTAATTCATCAACGTGTTTTGACATCCAGAGGTCGTCATGACCTTGGATTTTAGACTAGTTTGAGAGACTCTGAAATAACGTGTTCAATCTCACCACATTTCAGTGAGAGTAATGGTAAAATTATTAACTAAACTACCAATGACACAGCATGGCTCTATGTTTTTAAAATGTATATTGCTTTTTCAAACTCCCACATCTAAGCATTAAATAATGAATAATAAAATACTTAAACTATCACACTGTTATGTATGAAGGCTTTACATACTTTTTGCTTCCCATTTGAGGTAAGCTAATTTTCCAGTTTTTTTTTTTTTTAAAGATATAAACTAAAATAAGCACCAATAAAAGCACTTTTTATTCGTCTAAAATCACATCTAATGTTATTGAGTCTGTAAATGTGCAGAAGCTTTCCACATTTGGAAATGTGGGTTCATTACAGCCAAGACAAACATCTACAGACAAAAGATTGCATGTGAAGTTATTATATCTATGTGTGCTATTTTTAAGTGACCAAGTTAAACCAGATCAGCGGAATCTCTTGCAGCATAGTTCATTAATGGCTCACAGGGCAAGGCAAGGCAAATGTTTGCATTATATACTCAAGGCAACTCCATGTGCTTTACATGATCAAAAAGTGCAACAGAAAACATTCAACAGCCTTAAATCAATAAGAAAATTAAAATCGGCAGCAAAAACATTTACAATCATCAGTAAAATAATTAAAAATCATCAACAAACACATTACATTAACAACATGACCAAAAATCTCCCTCTTAATCATATGCAGTAGTGAAAAAGAGTGCCTTTAACTTTGATTTAAAAATGTTTCCATTGGATGCTGACTTCAGTTTGTTCCACTACTTTGCAGCATAACAATTAAACACAGCTTCACCATGTTTACTGTGAGCTCTGGGCTCCACTATCTGACCTGTGTCCATAGATCTGAGAGACCTTCTGGGTTCATACCTGACTAACATGTCACTGATGAAAAGTCACGTCTGTTTTTGGTGAAGACAGGATGACAGCACTTAAACACAGAATAAGGGGTTTGCATCTTGTTAAGAATACATTCTGTACAAACACGTTTTTTCTGACTGCTTCAAATACTGAAGAGATATTTTACAAATGTTCATATCAAAAATAATGCTGTATAATTTAAAAAGTGGCTGTTATCGTTACACTGGTTTCAACTGGTTGTGTCTGCATTGTTCTTATCCCAATCATTGGACTTTATCTGTGCCTTATTTCTCAGGGATTCTCAGATTTGACTTACTTATTCTATTTTGATGCACCATTCTTCATTATTCATTTGTTTTGAATTGAAAATATGTCACTTATATATCTTATAAATGAAAGAGAATCCAACAATTTGTTGCGAACACAAAGTGTAGTGACAGGACAATGGCGTGTGACCGTCATGGTTCATGTGTGTCCTCCCTACAGGCAATAACTGAAAGTTATTTGACTCTGCATATGCACTCTGTCCTGTGTGTGTGCGTGTGAGTTCATGCAGCAGCAGGACATCACATCTATTGATCAGCCTAATGTGGGGAGGAAAGGCTGCAGGCCACGGCATCTGATCAATATTCCTCTAATTACACGTCGCCTACATTTGTGCGAGTGGGTGTGTTACTGTAAAAGTGGGTGTTAGGTGGTCTCCATCCCCCCTAAACTTACAGGGTTGTGTATATAAAAGGTGTCACACAGAAGTAAATCTCACAGGTTCAGTGTGTGCTGACTTTTTGAACTGCACTCAGAAAAAGACTTTGGTACATCTTTGGTCAAGGTGTGACTGAACACAGAGACGTCACTCCTGGGTGATTACATTGAGTAAGTAGGTTGTGCCTTTACATTACTACGTGGTTTTTAGACATATTTTCTCTGAGATTGAGAACTCTTCTCGAGTGAAGATCACCCATAATTCCTTGCTTGTGTGTAGAACTATTCCAGCATCATCTCTCACTTTTATGCCGGACTGGTTGATCAACTCTCTGCTGTTAATGGCAAGTTATGTTTTGTTATTCTTTCTTTTGTTCTCACTGCTTTTTGTGTTTCTTCTCTGAAACAGGTCTTTCCAGTCTGATCATCTCTGCGCTGAGTTTCGCTGGAGACTGTGTGATATGTTTGATATTCGGTTGTTCTTTTGTTCAACACGTCAACTAAATATCAGACATATTCTCACAGAGTCTGGCACTGACATCTGGACCTTTAACAGAGCCCTGCGTAAGGACAAATGATGGGTAAAATGTACAATTGTATTGTAAGTATGGATTATTATTGCATTTTTTTTTTTTTGTTTAAAATAAATTCTGCAAAACAATCACATGGGTGTTTGATTATTATCACTATCTGCATGTCTCTACTTCCCACAAATAGTTAAGAAAAAAAAACTTATTAAGATTTACTGCTTAAATGTTTTTGTCTTTTTTTTTTAATCACACGCACACATGCTCACACGAGGCCTTTCAACCACTCGATGAGACCATTTTTCACATACCTGAGTAAACGTGTGATTGTCTTCATGACAGCTGGAGTGATGATAAGGCCTCATACATATCACAACGTTGGTCTTACTGTCTAGATAATAGCTTTTTAAGGACCTCTACAGCTCCTGCCTTTAGTTTTTGCAGGATTCACGCTTAAATAAGTGAATTATTGTTGTTATACAATGTTGTACATGTTGTACAATGTACATTTAGCACAAAAATAAAGCCTATTGGCCTGTTAATACAATCCCGGGTGAGTCATGACTCATTAGTGGCCACACGAGCGTGCATTAGCTACTATCTCTGTGCTTCCATTAAGAGTGTTTTTTATTTGTTACTTCCTCAAATTGTATTTTCATGACATAATAGCCTAAATATAGGTACATATATGAGCCGCTTGATAATGTGAGCATATCTATGGAAGCATGAGGAATGATTTGTTTCTTTATAAAAGGATTTGCTGTGAAACCTAGTGAAACAAACTGATATAATCATTGACGTAAAGCTCTTGGCTGTTCTGCAATTTGTTCTGTAAAATAATGTGTTCAAAAAGCTGCAAACAATCCTGACAGACTCGTGCCGGACGTTTAGAAATACGTGTGCGTGAATGTGATGCATAAGGTAAGAGGAAGAAGTACTGCTACAGCACAATGAATACAAAGATACTACTGATGGATGATTTAGTTAGAAATTAATACATTTCCAACATGGCAGATTTCTTGTGTATAAAATGTAACTTTAAAAACTGCACCAAAATAAACTTACTCCTCTCTTGAAGCTGGTCTTAAACCAGAGGTGTCAAACTCATTTAGTTCAGGGGCCGAATACCGACCAAGTGGGCCACAGATTATAGGTGGGAAAACAATTATTACTTAATTGGGAGAAATTGTGTGGAATAAATTAAGGAAAATTGTAGGATTTTTGAAAAATTGAGAGCTACTTCAACAATTTTAGTTTTAAAAATCTCGTATAAACCCTGCAAATATTGTGAATTTTTAATGAATGTGCGTGTTTGGAGGCACTGAGATTTCAACAAGTGAATTAGTTGATAATCTACACAATGATTTATGTTCTCTCTTATTTTCTCCTGCGGGCCGGATTAGATGTTCCAAAGGGTCGTATTTGGCACCCGGGCCTTGAGTTTGACACATAAGTCTTAAACAAAAATCACTTCCAATATTTTTATACCGTGAGCTGAGATAGGTGTGTGTGTGTGTGACCTCATAATTAATTTATTCCAACAAATCACTGCAGAAAAAGGAAATGTACAGTACCACAAAGTACCATATCACTGCCTCTTCTTACTGAAGTGAACTTAACAGCAATACGCAACAAATATACAGTAGTTTTAATGAGGGTAAATATATACTGTTCATTAAATGAATACAATTACGTTCAAGTTCCAATTATTTTCAAGATGACTCAATGTAAATGATGTTGCAGTAACTGATGCATTGATAAATTCAGTATTTAAAGGGTGCAGTATTGAAAACCTGGTTCCTGTTCAGTTTTAGGATACTTTATTCCTGGTGTTTGTTTTGTATTGTTATGACAGGCGTCAGTTTGTTGTACAAGGATCATGTAACTGAAAATAAAAGTGCGCAAATAACTCACGGATAAACGGGAATAAGATACAACATTTTCTAATTAAATGGACAATTTAATTAAAAAAAAAAAAAAAAGATAAAAGACGTTAAAATATATTCTGTTTGATATTATAAACATGACAAGCAAAGAAAGGGCAAAGCGAGGGAACAACTTTCTAGTTCTATTATTAGCAGCAGGAAAAAGACTGTTTGAACAGTGCTTAGTCACATGTTTGTTGAGCATTTTGAGGTAAATGTCAAATGTTTCTATTGATTCTCATGTGCAGCTTCCATGTCTAACAATAGGCCAACAGAAGGTCGTCCTATTCGTTGTGTCACAGGCACGATTCAGTGATAAGGGCAAAAGGTTCCCCCAAAGAGCGCACACAGTACGACGTCATAAAGGTAATTCTTATTTGCGTGTGCAGATGTGTGTCAGGTTTACAGGGGGTGGGGGTGAGTGGGGTGGGGGTATGACAAAAAAATGTGTGCAATATAAAACACAGACCCCTGCAGAATAGTGAATCATCTTCTTGATACTGAAGAGAAAACGGGAGCAGAATACAAACAGGAATCCAGGCTTTCAACACAAGGCTCAGAAAAATAAGGTGAGTCCTACAACCGCACACGTGCATTCATGTTTTCCATTCAATGACTTTTGTATATTTATATTTTATTCAGAAATGGACAACCCTGCAGCAGTCCTTGTTGCTTTGGTCTTGTTTCTAAGTGTCAGTGTGCCGTGCTCCTCTGTGTACAGCACTGGTGAATGCGTCTTCAACACTAAAGGTAATCTTTATCATGTAATCATTTGTATTGATGCATTTTCGGAAGCTACCTCATGAAGTTGAATTAAAAAAAAACCTAGAATGTGCAACATTAAAAGAAAAGTAGCCTTAGCCAAACAAAGATTTTGGCATTACCGGTATTGTCACAAAATACTGTGATATAGAACATATTTTGCTTGTTTAACAGATTTTTTATTGACTACATAATTCAAAATGGTTGTTCAGTATTTTAATCAGTGGTTCCCTTTTTTTGGATCGTGAACCCATTTTGACATAGCTTAAAGATTTTTTTTCTCCTAATTAGAGTTAGGAGAATTAGTTGTTGTTCATGTTTGTTATACTGTGTTATAAATACAGAGTGGCCAGGATTAGTGAAAAGTTGTGCCAGCTCAGATTTATTTTTTTTATTTTTTTACTGCATTTTAGTTAAACAAGATTTATATTTGACAAAGTGAAAGGATAGACTACAACTGTTTGACATTGTGTTATTTTAATCAAAAATAAATAAATAATAATAATTAAAAAAATTCAAAAATCTATTTGAATTTTTCAGAAATTTCAGGTGACCCCATTTAAACTCCAGGCGATCTCACATGGGGTCTCAACCCCAAGGTTGAAAACCCCTGCTCTAAATAGTAATAGAGAAAGTGTCTATTTATATGGTTGCCATACAGACACCCCCCCGGTGCTATTGGTACGGTTACCAAAGTACAAGTACGTAGCGTCTTAGGGGTAAAGTTAGGATTAGGGTTAGGGTTAGAGTTGGGGTTTGGTTTAGGATTAGGGTTAGGATTAAGTTTAGGGTTAGGATATAATCTAATACTGTATCGCAATAATTTTTAGGGTTAGGTTTAAGGTAAGTTTTGGTCTTGGTCACCTAAACTGGCCAATGACTGACCTATCATGTGACCTAAACTCTGTGTATGGATAGAATGTGGGTATATTGATAAGGCAACCGTACGGATAGCCACTGCCTTTATTAGAACCCACTAAATAAAAAGCTATTCATGGACTTCTTCCCTGTTTCTGTGGTTTTCCTCATTAGGGAGCTGTGAACACAAGGGCCAGCTCTTTGATATGGGACAGAGCTGGATCACCAGTGACTGTTACCAGTGTGTCTGCATGGAGCCTTTTGGAGTAGGATGCTGTGACCTGTGAGTGTGTTTGGAAATGCCTCATCCCTAAGAAGCAAACTCAGTGTACTGTATAACCACTATGGTCAAACATTAGGGATGTAACGATTAATCGTAAGGCAGTTAAAAATCGATTCATAGGTATCACGATTGACATAGATACTTTGAAAATTAAATCGCAGTACTGTTTTTAAACAGCAGAGGGCGCTATGTATTATCCCTTCTCTTGTTCAGCAGTGTACCGGCAGGCGGAATCTGCTACTATTTTCTTTTTGGCCGCCTTCTACTCTTACATGTTAATGTTACATGTTAATAAATGATTCATTGCCCCTTTAGCACCGAAAGAATATCTGTAATATTACGTGAATATCTGTAAAAGTCACATTTTTCTATTAGCTCCGTCTGCTAGCATAGCATCTCTTCTTCATTGCTAGATTAGCTGCATGCCAACCGACCACTGGGTTACCAGCGCCCTCTGCTGGTCCAAACAAATATCTGATGTAAATCAGTGCAATGATGGGTTTTTTTTCTTTAAAAGTCCAATTGTTAAGGCACAAAATACATTTTCAGTTGCACTTTAAAAAAAAATAAATTATTATGCAGTTTTACATTGTCGACTATAGAACCAGAATTTAAATTAATAAGCTTCTTCTTCATTTGTATTATTCCTTTATTTATTTCATTCAAGATTTATTTTTAGTTAAATTGCATTGTTTTGAATAGTTTATCAAGGGATTCTTTTGACAATTAAAAAAAAAGGAAAATAATACAGTATTTTCTATTTTTGTCCCCCCCAAAAATAAAGGAATATTTTTCAGTCATCATTTGTCTACAGTTCCATTTTGTAAAATAAATCGTGAGAGAATCGTATCGTGAACCCAGTATCGTGAATCGAATCGTATTGGGAGTTGAGTGAATCGTTACATCCCTATCAAACATTACCACTGTTTTTTTCTTGCAGTGGATCTAAACCTGTGGATTATCCAGACTGGTGTGAGGTCATCCGTAATCCTAATTCATGCACTAGTGTTGCAGTGATGAGAGTCAATCACAAGCTTCCATGTCTCTGGGGACAAGGACGTCTGAGAACAGCAGCAGGCCAACCATGGAGAGCTGACAATGACCCTTTGTTTTGATTTGAGATGACATCATTCTTCCAAAAAAATGTATATGTACATGTATATTTGCTAAAATGAAAAGATCCAAATTTATCATGGATTTTTTTTATTTTTTTTATTTTATGTTGGACTTTTTGAGGTCATGAATTTATCATCCTTACAATTTTCTCACATGATGTTGATCCGATATCTTATTGTTTTAAATTGTATTGTGCTTCATTCTTAAACTTCAATGAATAAAATTCAGTATATTTGGCTTATCTGGCTTTGTTTTTTTATTTTACATTTTCCTCATACAAAACTGTATGTTTTCTCTACTTCCTTTTTCATACGAATATGACGGGCTTCTAGCCATGTTTTGGTAACTCATAAATCATAATAATGTGTTACTTTTTGGGAGATGGAAATAATAAATAATGTATTCTAATATAATAAGCTATAGTCACTCTAGATTTATACAAAATATTACTTTTATTGCGATTATCAGGAACGTTTCTCAGATGAACAATGCATATTTAATAAATTATTTGAAAAAGGTATGTCTAGAATAGGCATATTCTGCTGGGTTTTCCAATGTAGCAATAATTTAAAAAAAAAAAGTGGTAAAGTTATTTGGAGGCAGTTAAACTGTAGATATACGAAGGCATTCAATCTGAGTAAAACTGCTTCTGAACTTTTATTCTGACAGGCTCGGCGCAGAGTTATGACGTCATAGTGGCGCGCTGGACTCCCCTGCTCTTTCTCTCATTGCGGGTGGTTTCTTCTGTTAAATTATGTTTAATTAAAATATTCAGTCCTTAAAACAGTGAAGAAGCACCTCAAGTGTTTGAAATGTGGATTCTGACACCTGAGCAGCCCGGAGGTAAATATGTGTAACATTTTTTAGGCTGTTTTATTTCTGTCAGCAAGTTAAAGTTAGCTTAGTTTATGATTGGCTGTGATAACGAAAAGTATTAATTACTTTACATGATCTGTAAGCTTGCAGGAGTTCATATATCTTTGTACAATATTTGTCCTATAAAGTAAACACGCATTAATGATTTAAACACCTTCATACACCGTGGGCTGTAGTTTGATTGAAAATGACCATTTCTCGGACATTGCCCAAACTGTTAGAGTAACTTTGTAGACTTACCTTTTTCCTCATAGAACATTTGTTGTAAACAGAATCTCCAAGTGTCTCACACAGACACATATAGAGCTGCCCACGTGTTATAGAAAATAAATGAATGAAAAAAAAATAAATGTGTGCATTGCTAAACCTAGTTTTCAGTACATTGATTCTATCTTCGTGTTGCTGTGAAAGTGTGGCCACAAAGCTGGTGTCAGTTTTGTAGACATGACAAACAAATAACATGCTATCCAGAAACAACACGCATTAAAGCTGATATCCGGAGTTTCTGAGAAACGTGTCAATGTGCAGCCCTAAACAGCCTCACTTCCTCCCCCGTGCCTCTGCTAATCTACCAGAAGCCACGCCTCTACTTTTCTGCACGTGCATCGCGAAACATAACAAAGTGGCATTGATATAGGTCTATGATCTTTTGACGATGGACATTTCTGAGGTAAGAGCCAAAATCATATTTACTTGTTTGCTGTTGTGTCACGCGGCCTAGTTTCCGTGCACAGTTCCGCATTCACTTTGATTGATAGTCTTGGAAACAGAAAGTCGAAGCCTATTGGCTGGACAATCACGGCGTTTTTGAATAGGGGTCTGTAGGACGGAGGCGGGGCTTATATACATTATTGTAAATGAATGACCACTGGCAGTAGACCATAGTAAAATACTAGTTAGGGATTTTTTTTTTTTGCATTTCAAAAGAAAGATAGATAAACATAGATTTCTCAGAAACTCCAGTTATCAGCTTTGACAACTTGGGTTTAATTTCTTTGTATAATTCTCTGTTGTAAAAACACAGAATTTATGACAAAGTTTTCTTATAAAAACATTTAAAGACTTTCACTTGCTGTTTTTCCAAATGGATTTTGGTCCTTTTAGGGATGATAAAGTGTTGGTACCATGTACAGAATACAATGTACTGAGGACAGTTCTCCTTTAGATTAACACACAGACACGCTCTACAGCAAATTTATAACATTTACTTTACCTTACAAGCCACTATTTGGACAGTGATATCACATCACTTTACTCAAAAAAACAATCTCTGTTAAAAACATTTAAACTCCTCACTGTTTGACATGCTAAGCATTAGCTTCGAGGCATCATAGCCGACCTTTGTCAGTTGAAAGGGACAGTTTAAAAACAAAAATAAAATAATCATTACTAGGTATTTAACATATGCTTTTCTGCGATAAATAGGTTCAATAAAAAATGTGTTTTAATTTTAAAACCTTTTCAAATCTTATTGAATATACATTTATATTTGTTTATTTAGCCTACCTATATGACTTGCATATTACAGACAAAAGTAATTGTATTTGCAGAGTAGTCAATGATCTGCTTTTAATTGACTTTATTCATGTTCCGGTTTAGGGGAGATTCACTACCTTCTCTGCAACAAGGAGTATGTGGTGGGACGTAAAAACTGTGACATCCTGCTTCCCAGTGACCAGTCCATCAGCAGAGCTCACGCTCACCTCTCCGTTTCTGCACAGGTGAGACGAAATTAAAACATAGACTGCCATGAAAGTTCTGAGTCATCTTTTTATATTTGCAAGTCTATTAGGGAAGCTCAGTGAAGCTGAATGTTCTTCCTGCCTTTAATCTTCTGTTAGAAGTGCATTTATGGAGATCTATGTAAAAAATTATGTTCAAAAAGAGACCAATCGAGATGCAATGAGAGAAATCCAGAAGGTGGCGCTGTTGCACCAGATGCACATTAACAAGAGCTGTTTCTTCCACTGTGGCCCAATCACAGCTCCTCTTGAATAACATGATCAGCATCAATTTGTGCCCAAACCTTGTTTCTCAGAAACGGCCGTGTCAATTTTCATGTCAATACGGTGAAGTTATGTTGCCTTTTTGTGTATTTTTGTTGGCATTATGTGCGTCTTTGAAGTCCTTTTGTGTATTGTTTTTGTAGTTTTGTAATTTTGTTCAGTGTGTCTTTGTTATCATTTTGTGTACTTTTGTTGATATTTTGCGCATTTTTTTGTCATCTTCTGTGTTTCTGGAGTTTTGTGTTTTATATTGGGCTTCATATAACTTTCAACTTCATGAATTACAATTTTGTTTTGGGGGCCGCACAAAATTAGACCGAGGGCCGCATGAAGCCCCCGGGCCGCCAGTTGCCTATGTCTGGTTTACAGCCTATTCGGCCCTGCATTTCCTAATTGCATTGATAGCGTTTTTTAAATTTGTTACTTTTTACAGTTAAATGTCAATGCAATGAAGAAACACTTAACAGTAGCTGCAGATTTTGAGATTCCGTGACTCAGTCATTTAAATATAGATAGATCAATTTGATAATTGTTTATTTAGTTTTTTACTCTTTGCATGGTTTACAATTGGTTTACAATTATTTTAAAAATATGTTACTACTTTGGGAAAAAAAATACATTATTGTTATAATTGCTTTTTAACACATTTTATATCAATATAAGCAATATTTTAAGTACTGGGTTTTTAAAAGCTATAATGGTTACATGGATGTGTGTTTAACCAGTGGGTTTCAAGCTTTGCTCTCCTGTGTTCTACTTTTAGGATAACTTGATTGTAAAGGACGTGTCCAAGTATGGAACATTTGTCAACAGTCGGCAGATTACAGCTCCCGTGGAGCTCAAGTCAGGAGACAAGGTCACATTCGGGGTTTTTCACAGTAAATTCAGGTATTCTGAAAAAACATGATTCAAACAACACTTGTGTTTTGTTTTGTTCTAATCCCAAACCCTTTTTTGTGTGTTTTACAGTGTGATGCACCTTGTGACGCCGGTGGTGTGCTCATCTTCTTTGAACGGTGACGGGAAAGCCGTGCTTTCTCAGGCGTTGTTAACCCTGGGGGGAAAGTTGGTCAATAACTGGACTCAGGACTGCACCCATCTAGTCATGCCGTCTGTTAAAGTCACCATCAAGGTTTGGGACAGACCACTTCTTCTATTCTATTTTCCCCTAAACTCTTGCTTAAGGCTGGGCAGCATACTGGTACCGGTTCATACCGAACACCGGCATATATTTTTGTTATGATATCAATTTTTAATATACCGCCGTACCGATGTATTTGATTACACAACTTTCAGAACGTTACGCTGCGCCGTGTTTCAGACCGGACCCTTTTCAGCGTTGCACTTCTAAATAAGAAGGTAAACAGTAGCGCTCTGATGTTAGTTACGATGTAAATCATATGTGTATATGGATAAGAAAGACACAGTTGTAAGCTCTGAAGCTACATGTGAGCATGTGCCTGTGTGCGCATGCCTCTGCTACAGGAGAACAACACTCACAGACATGGTTAGCTTAGCATGTCGGCAGTAATACACAAAAAAAGAGAGCAAATGATCGCAATTTGTAATTCCTATAACTCAGCAATAAGTCCCGGTGGAGCTGCAAACAAAACACTACCTTATTCACCATAACAAACAACCACAGCACTGAGTATGCAGCATTTAAAGCTAGAAATCATGCTAATGATAAGCTGGTGCGGCAAAGAGCCATTTGGCTGCTGTTGCAAACTTGTATTACTACTAGTGTGGAATTATTCTACAACATTCACTCATCATGACAGTAAAATAGACCATCCTAAGTCAATCTATTGCAGTAATTCCTCTCTCAACCAGTAGAAAATGCTGTGAACACCTGATATGCATGAAAAAAAAAAAAACACTGGACAAATACTCTGGAACCGTTAGAATTTTGAAAAAATACCGTGATATACATTTTTGGTCATATCGCCCGAGTCTTGCTGATGTTTTTCTTGACTCTATGTATCAGACCATTTCTGCTCTGCTGTGCTGTCGGCCCATTGTGAAGCCAGAGTTCTTCTCAGAGCTCAGCAGAACTCTTCAGCAGAAGTCAGCACCGCCAAAGGCCGAAAGGTGAAAACCTTCCTCTGCTAAGCACACACACGCACACACACACACGCGCGCACGCACGCATCTTTTCTTTCTATCTGAGTCTAATGGACGACACAGGTTTGAACGTCATGTTTTTCTGCCTTGTTTTTAAAGCTTCCTCCCTGAAATGGACGAGCCCAGCTTAAATAAGGAGCAAGTAAACCTTGGAGCGATTCCAGCTCGCAAACAGCTTTTTACAGGAAAGACCTTCATTTTTCTCAGCGCCAAACAGGTTTGATAGTTTTCTACTGTGGTACTCCACATCTGCTATACAAACTCTACATGATTACTGGAGCCATGTCAGTGAATGTAAAACATATTTCAGTCATTCTCCAAATCATCTATTACAATAAATACCAGTTGATCCTAAATGATGCACTTTGATAAATTAAGCCAATGCTTATTGCTTTTAACTGTTGCCTGATGTATTTATTTATTTATTTATTCAGTTCATTTCCGACATGGTTGTGCTGTGACAATATGGCTACTGAAAGGTGAAGGGAATATGAAAGTCATAATCATAGCACACTTATGTAAGTGACCATGCAAGATAAATGATAAAAAAAGTGCATGAGCGTTTGATGAGTATTGAGGTTGAATAAAGGCATTTAATAAGGGAACTCCAGCTGGTCAAAAGCACTTAATTTGTTGTAAATGCTTACAGACCAAATGCTACTGCCCATATGTTGTATTGCTGCACTTTCCCAATAAAAATACATAGTGCAATGTTTTTTTTGCGTTTATTTGTAAGATTTGCTAGGTCTCAGAAAACTTTGTTCGATCAAAGAATACAATTGTTGGCGTTATTTAGCCTTTTATATTCCATATTTGCTTCTACTCCCTGCACCATGGGACTATGGATGGAAATGAGCATTTAGCTAAATCCAGTGTATTTACAACTTCGGCTGTACAATAATACACACTGTCCCACTCAAATAAACAAATAAAATAAAATAGTCGAACACTGCAAAGACTTATATTCCCAACTAGTCTTTTTTTTTTTGAGTTGAGTTTGTTTTGTAAGTTCCGACGATTTGAAGAGATGCTTGTGTAACGTTGCAGAGTGTAGATTTTGTTTAAAAAAACAATACTGTGTATTGCACAATTAGGAGGTAGAATGGGACATCAAAAAAGATAAAATTCAACTAAATCCCAGAAAATGTCTTAGAAAGTCACTTCCCCGACATTGCTGTGTAAAAATGTGAATATATGAATGGGTTTGGTGTGGATTTGAGGGGTTGTTAATGCTAATTAGCAGCCACACCTCTACCAAACTCCCCTCATGCAGCTGTAGTTTACCCATAACCTTATAAATGTTATTATTTTTGGTGCACAATGTCTAAGCACATAATGACATAATTGTCATTTCTCGGTGTCACTGAACTTGCGTATTTAACAGTTTTGTGTGGCATGTTTGCAGTTGAAGCGCCTGAGTGCAGCAGTGGCTTTTGGAGGCGGTAGATGCCAGCAGCTGGAGGAGGGTCACCTGCCTCGCAGCCTGCTGGAGTCTCCACAGAGCTGTGTGGTCGACCTAGCCACAGGCAGCTCTCAAACTGCGCTGTCCACCTCAGCTGTAGAGTGGGCAAACTCTGTCAAGATCATTGTTGAAAGGTTTGAAGATATTTTTTTAATGTTTCTTAAAATCATATAAGCATCCAATTTTGTCCAATTGCTCAAAAATGTAACTGAGGGTGGCTGTTTTCTTCCCACTGACACAGGAAAGGCCTTCGAGTCATCACAGAGTCAGAAATTGGTTTGGCTGCGATTTACGCATCGTGTGAAAGGAACTGCAATCCTTCCAATCTCGCAGGAAGCACAGGTGGCAACCTCTACAATTCTACATGTTTTTATTTCTGATTTTCACACTTTCTATCTTTTTTTTCATTGTCAGGCCCTGAAGTGAAGCCTCGAATCCTGAGTGCATCCCTGTCACAGAACATGGCTGTGGATGAGACTGCGTTACTAGGTGCATCTCAGAACATCACGGCCTACGCAGTTAACACAGAGGCCACACAAGGGTGAGCTCAGCCGATATAAAACAAACTGTTCTGTTATACACTCTCGTGCTTGACTCAGAAACCCAAACTGTTGTGTCACGTTTCCACCAGGTGTGAAGTTCAGCGCATGGAAGGAGTGACTTCAGTTGGCGAAACTCCAGAAAAGAAGCAAAATCAGGACGGCACTGAGCTCAGTGGATCTCACTTTACAGTTCAGAGGAGCAACACTCAGTATGTGGTGTCAGAGACCATCAGTTCATCCATAGACATCGTACAGAGTGCAGGAGCACAGAAGAAGAAACCTGAGGCCACACTAACAGGTAGCTGCTGCATAATGAATCACACACAATGATCTCATCAAATGCTGTACAACACAAATCTACATCTACAGCCACGGCTATTTTCTAGTTAGGAATTTTACGTACTTGCTCATCATTGAGTGACTTATTAATTGGTTAGTTTTTTTGAGCACTCAAATTGTATTAGCATTTTAATTAATGTATTTAGATTCTTCTTGTGTTCTTGAAATGGTTATTTTAAAAAAAAAGTTTTCTTTAAATACAAGTATATCACATTCATACATCATTAAGGTGATACGTAAGTATAAAACATATCTTCAAATGTGTTGCACCACACACAAAGCAGTTATTTTGTTGTTGTTTTTTTACTAACGCATTAAATTCTCTGAAAAAATTGCCAAATTTAGAAAAATAAAACCTCATCTGTGGACACAGTGACTGCCAACCAATATTTTTTTTAATCAGGATTTTTTTATACACCACCATCTGAGAGAATTTTCCACATTCTTCTAATCCTTCACATAGTTCCGGATGTTTTCTTTAATACTGCACAATTGTTACCAATTCATTGTTCTGTGTAATTAATATTTCAAAATAACTATTTTGATCAGTTTTTACTTTGGGTGCATTTTAACAAACATTGATGACATTTCACTGGTCCATCGCAGTGTGAACAGAGACAATCTCACGCGCACACACACACACACACAAAATATAAATGAAGAAAATACATCAAAGGAGAACATGCAATGCGCGTTCAAATATTTGAGCTACTGCAGTTTTGTTTTCTTTTTTTTTGAGGAAAAGAAAAATAATCTATTACCAGTTCAGGATTAGTTTCAGATGGATTTAAATGTTTGCTCCTCCAAATATACCAAACATTTTGTACTGACTTCTTTGCAGTGTTAATGCTTGAATAGCTCTCTTGATGAAGATATTAGATGATGATGATGATGATGGTATTTCTTTCAGGTGGTGGAAGCTCAAACATTAGACCTCAGCCATCCAGTCATAAGACCAATGGAGGCCCAAAGGCTGTATTTTATAAACAGTCTCCACAGAAATTGAAAACTTCTTCCCAAACGTCCCCTCAGAAACAATCGACCCTCACCAGCTTCTTTCAGTCAGTCAGCAAAAAAAGGTACAAAAACCCCTCTTTTTATCGCTACAGGGATGTCACCAGTATTTGTGTCAGTTTACATCAATTTAAACAGCAGTTATGCTAAAGACCCACAAGCATTTATTTGTTTTATTAGACCTAAACGATAGTGAAAGCTTCAGTAGCTGCAGCTCTGCAACTGTATTTATTTTCTCTTTTGTAAAGGCCTTTGGATGATGAACTCTCTGCGGTCACCTCTGAACCAAAGAGGCCGACTCTTGGATCCATCAACGCAGAAGCATCAAAAACGTCGACCACATCAAACCTTGGGTCTGCATCTGATTTGTTTGCACAACCAGCAGAGCCTCCAACTGCAGCCAACACGAGTAGAAAGAGGAAAGTGATGGAGGAGGATATCCATATGGAGGAGCTGGAGTCGATCATGTCTGAGGACATGGACTGCTTTGAGGTGCAGCTCTCAGGTAATCGGTCGAAGGAGGAGGAGCCGAGTGCGCAGAGCCCCTTCAAACAGAACCAGGTGAATACTGAGGAGTCTTCAAACAAGAAGCAACGAGTCCACCAAGAAGGAAGTGGAGGCAACAAACAGCAGCTGCAGGTCCATTTGAAAACTGGACCAGAAAAGAGGCCCAAGCAGCAATCTGAACCAAACCCAGTCCATATTAAGATGGAACAGACTCACCCCACTGATCATGTGACAGTCCCAATAAACAATGGGAAGAAACCTTCCCAAGCGAGTGTAAATACAATACAATTTGAAGATGATGATGACGCGTCTTTTGTTGAGGTAACCTTTACTCTGGAGATTTCTTTTTCCAATGATTATGTGAGAATCCTTCTCAGATAGCATGTGTTGCAAGTCTTTAAAACCTTCTCTCAATTCCTCAGGCTCTAGAAGTTGTGCAGGCAGATAAAAACCAAGCTAAAGAAGAGACACATACCCAGCCAGTTCCCATCAAACAGGAAGTCCAGGTAAGTCCCGCTGTCACACATTTATCTCGTTCAGTGTGATAGCAATCCAACAATTTAAAACTACTGTAAAAGCCTTTATTAAAAAGAAAACGTATTTGTCGACTGTGTTCAAAAGCATATTAATACACAGTTGATGTTACAACAGTGGTCTTTGTATTTTACAGGATTTTTCCGGGTGGGAGGTAATTTGTTTCTGACTGAATTGATAGAATATCATATACAGTATGTGCTGATTTGCAGGAGTCCAAGATCGACGAAGACCTTCCTAAGAAGTTGGTGTTGGTGGAGTTCAGATCGCTGACGGTGACAGCTCCGCTTCCAAACAAACCAAAGCAGAAGCAGGACAGCAGCAACACAAAGAACTTCAAATGTTTTCGCAAGGTGGAACCTACGTTAAATTAATACAGTCCTTTTGATCACCTGATACTGTTGACATTCACAAAATGTGTTGGTTATTGTTGTGGGGGTCGGTTTTTTGTTTATGTCTGTCCTAAAGTTTAGTGGGGGATGATTGTCCTCATCCCTTTGAGTGTAGCAGATAACTATGTACACAATTTGAACAGTTTATCTTTCTTTATAGAATAACGCTCGGCAGAATGTCACAAGCGTCATTGGAAAATCTGATCTGCTGGTTCACAGCAGGGGCCAAAACTCCGACCTAGACGAATGGCTCAAAGACGCCGCTGAGGTACGATCGCTCCTCTGGTGTGTTTATCACTGTGAGACAAAGTCAGTGATGGAGAAATTTGAATTCATTTGTTTTATTTCAGGAGGAGGTTCAGAAAAAGCGCGAGGAAGCTGTAGGAAACGACCTCTTCAGGTGAGAAACATTTCCTGTTCAAAGACACAAAGTGACGTTCACCTTGTTTTTATTGAATCTGACATGAATTTGCAAATTTCATATGTTTTACATGATTTGTTTTGATCAAATCTGGACATAAGTTTAAAGGTAGCATGTTTATTACATCAACAATGGAGGTCCACTTGGGATGATACAGTCGAAACGCCTTTATTTAAGGATGAGTCTAAGAGACGCTAATGCACATGATTTAGTTTTTGAATGTTTTACCGGTTTATGTTTTTTGCTCAACATTTCTTTTAGCTGCTAGAAAAACAAGGTTCAGAAAGTAAAATGCTGGTAATGATGTTTCTGAAGCTTTTTGTCATGGTTTAAAAAGTTTAGAACAGGGGAACATTTAGCTTTCTGCTTTATATTTTCAATCTCTTTAAAGATGCAGTCCGTAACTTTCAGATCTCTCCATAGTCCCTCCCTCAGAGGAGCTAACAAGCTAACGTTAGCCCTACAGCAACATCACAGTAACATAACGTGCTCTGTTAAAAGCATATTACTGCAGCGATTCTCTCTCTTTATGTGCACGCACCAATCTATCAGCAGCAGCAGCATAACAACAGTGTCACTTACAGCAGTGTGCACACGAACAAACAATACATGTTGTTGTTTATTATGAATGTGAAACTCTCTGTCCATACAGGTTATAATTAACTGCACAAAGCACCAATAACTTGTAAATAATGGTACAGGGTTGCTGTGGATTCACTTTGAGCAATCAGGATATTGTCATTCGTTCGTCAAAGTGGTTGCCGAGGTAACTGCAGTGATGTAAGCCGGCGCTGTCGTGTTTTCTTTGACTAAGCGGAAAAGAGGGTGAGATTGATTGTGTGTGTGTCTGTGTATGTATATGTGTGTGTCGAGGCTGAGCTGTTTGATCACCGAGTCATGCTCAGTCAGTCATGCGTAACGGAGAACAGACTGCCGCTAAGAAAACAGTCCATTTTTTTTTTTTTCTTTTGCTTTGGTAAATCTGAACCAAGTTTCCAGACATGGTTTATAGGAAGTCTGTTTGCTTTAAGCTGTTCAAACATCATCCATGTTTTACAGCGCTTCATTTGGGCTGCTTGAACTGGTTGTTCAGGATGCCCTTTAGGACACTGAGGACTGATCCGTGAGGAATGTTAAAAGCTCATCTCGAGACATATGACAAGCTTATTTGTGTGTGTGTGTGTGTTTAGGTACAACCCCACCAAACAGTCTAGGAGAAGATGAAGAAGTGGAAGTGACGTCAACTTGTCATCCACCAAAAGGATTTCATTTGATGGAGTACACAGTACTTTTTGTTGTTGCTATTTTTCCTGTTGTTTATACCTGTAACAGTAATTAAGTCACTGACAGCAAGATATGTAAAAAAAAAAAAAAAAAAAAACCCAATCGCAGTTCAGCGTTTTCTTCCAGGGTTTTATTTGCCAATAATAAAAAATATTGTATACAAAACAATATAAACTCTTCATTTGTACAAGAGCTTTAAAACTGTGCATCCTGAAAGCAGCTTTGGGTAATATGAAGCCAACATCCAGTGTGTTCCTTGGTTTCAGCCACGAGGGATTCAAGTGTTGGCATGGCGTGAGTTTACAATCTCCAGTGAGCTGATTCTTCAGGCACTTTACCAGTTCACGTTACCTGTCTGCACGCCGCTCATGTTTTTGCCTTTGTTTACAGTTCAATGAAGCCTACCTGCTCCATGACAAACTGTGTCATTGACAAACTGATGGGCTACAGCAGTTATTGTGCGTTTAAAGTATTTTAATCCTATTGTGAATGCAGAGGGACAAGAATTTTCAGGCTGGCTTTTAAACCCCTTCAAAGGGATTATTAAGCTTATTATAAAGGCTTTGCTTTTTTTTTGCTGTTATGAGTTGCTTAATAAAAGCTGCACACATGCTGTGAAATCAGTTATCAGCAAGTTGATACAAAATATAATTAAATGCACTTAATCCTGTATAAAGGTTAACCACTCTAGTGTTACATTTCTATAACAAAGCATTTTTACCCACCACACACTGTCTGCTTTCTATTTAAAGCATGTTCATACATTAAATATAAAAACAACAATGTCCTGAAGTTCAAACTAGTTAACACAAGAAGCAGCAGTTTATGTAGCTAGCTAAAAATCTAAAATAAAATTGTTAGTGGAAACATCTCAATGACTCCATAATATGTTAGTTAAAGACCAATGACAGTTTCTTAAAAGTAAACAAAGCACGACAGCTTTACCTCCTTCTGTATGACCACCACAAACGAGCTGCAGTTCATAACTTTTGCATTTTTGAAAACTTTAAACTTTATGCTTTTCTTCATCTTTGCTTTTAGTGCGAAAATGGGCAGATGCTTATTTCCTGCCCTTAAATAATAATAATGTATTGGAGTTATATAGTGTCTTATGGTAAAGTGTTGGAGCAGTTACTAATGCAAAATAGGAATTCTTTGATTTGCTCCTTTGTTTATCTGCAGGCTTTTAGAGTTGTAAAGTGTAAGTCATTTTTTTCCTGTATAGTTCGGAAGAGTAAAAAAGGATTAAAATTATTGGAGTAACATTCATCACTAAATAAATTCCCATATAATTAAATTACAGATACCTGTATTTGAAACTGACCTTGAGAAATTTCAGGATAAAACATTTTTTAAAGTCTTTTGAGTGGAAGTGTTAAAACTGGCAAAATGTTGAAAATGCACTGTTATTGTTTATCAAAAAATGGAATTCATGTTTATATATATATAAATCCCAAACAGAATGTCTCTTCAATCTCTAGAAAGCTGTCAGTGAATTGTATAAATCTGACAATAACAGGTTATTGCAGTCAGAATCCTGGGTATTACATTTAAATTGTATTTATGGGTAAAATTACCAGTGTCCAGGTGAGTCTCAACTATAGAAGTTTCCTTAGCCTCCAATTGTTATACAGATAATGTATTGCAAGTTATCCCAGCAGCTTGAACTAGGTATTTAATAATGAGGAAATAAGTACATGTCAAACGTCAACAAACTTATAAACCCTAAACTATCGTTCAGATATGCAGGTTAAATATTTGCATAGAAAGTTTTTTTTTTTTAAGAAGCAATGGGTCAGAAGTATTGGACTCACTTTTACAAAAGTGGCTCCTGTGACTGAAAGTTGCAGCAACAGCATGAGTGAAAACGTATAGTTGGCTCAGTGATAAAAAACATTAAGACTCAGTGGAATCACAAGGTTAAAGATAAACGGGGCCAAGTTACACAGTTTGTTGGATGAACACCCATCACTTGCACTTATACTGTGTATTTTTTCCACTTTTGTTCCCTCCTTTAATACACAAGAGGGCTTGAATTCTTGTATGATAGCAAGTGGAATACTGTTGGACTGAAGACACGTGGTGAACAGATAGAAACCCTGTTAAACAGAGGGTGTCATTTAGTTATGAGGTAACAGGTTGACTAGAAAACATTGGCACATGAAGATTTGATATGAAGTCGAAGGAAACCATGGACACTGTTTCTTTAAAAACTGAAAATGTACATCCCAGTGTCTTTTTGTGGTCTGAGAACGGTTAACTTGTATGATAAATAACTGCATTACTGTAAAAAAACAGTTTCAAATGCCCAACCTTGATGGTAAAAGGATCAATAAGGTCACGCCCTTGTCAAGTTGTCAGATGAAGCTGCTTCCTCTGTTGCTGATGATCTTTCCTTTATTCTTGAGTCTCTTCAGCAGACAGGAAGTGATGCCCAGAGCGCCACCTTTCAGAAAGCGAACAAAGTTGTCTCCCACCAGTGGCCCCATGGCAAACAGACCTGGCTCCTTGGCACACTCAAAAGTGTAGGGGTCTATGTCGATAGGATTTTGCTTGCAGGAGATGGGTTTTGTAGGGTCCTGACCCAAGTACTGACCCTGGCCTTTCAAGAAAAACAGATTTGGGTTGGTCCCGATGAGTACCAGGGCCATGGAGATCTTGAAGGCCTTGAGGGAGTTGTTTCCCTGCAGTAAACACTTCATGTCAGATTGGAAAGACAACACGCAATGGTCAGGGAAACTGGTATAGTCCGGAAACAGGGCAACACTTCCATCAGCAGCCATATTACTGCTGCCAAGTTGGGGCTTTGGACACATCTTAGCACAGACAGTAGAGGCAATGCTTCCTGCTTGGGGTCGAACAGCAGTGGAGGAGTTATCCACGTCGGTGAAGCTGTGGGAGCTCATTATGTTGTAGACTTTGTGGTACTCTGGGTAAAGGGTTTTGGGAAGCTGCTTGAAGATGAGGTCAGGGTCGTCTACGGTCTTACGAAAAACATGCAGAACTCTGATATTGCTGTTGCAAGCACATAGAACTGCATCAGCAGCGCTTAAACCGGCGCCAACAATTAAAATTGGGTCAGAGTTGTTGTCAAGTTTTCCCTGGCTAACAGCCAAGCCAAGGTTTGAGATGCTGTGGAATACAAAAGGAAGATCCTCCCCCTCCACACCCAATCGGACTGGGGAATCAGACGCACCGGTAGCCAGGACTACATTTTCAGTAAACAGGGAAAAAGGTGCGTGGGTACCGTTCTGCACCTGCTGGTATCCACGGACTTCCCAGAGACTCGGCCCTCCAACGTTTTTCAAAGAGCTGCCTCCATTTTTCTCAAAGCCCTCATTTCCACCATCATCTCCTTCAGCAGTGTGCCCATTTTCCAGACTTTCCTTTTCATGACCTCGACCAAGCTTCTGGATGGAGGTCACATAGGTATTGTCAACAAAATTCTTTTGGAGCCCTTTTAACTTTACATAGTTACAATAATAAGACGAGATCTCCTCTGGGGTGGCCCTGTCGATGGTTACATCCCTGGGAAGAAGAGACAGTCAGGAAGGAGGTGAAAATACAAGACTAAAGTTGGAGCTGTGTCATTTCTAGTAATCTTGAACTGTTATTACCTGCGCTTCCCATTGGTTAAGTCTCTGAAATTGACCCCAGGAAGCTCCATCCAAATGCCAAGACTGATAGTCAACATGGATCCCTCCATTGCCTGAAAACCATATTTGAAAAACATAGCTGTAGAAATGGAGGCCAACTGAATAAGTAACGAATAATGTAGCGTAAATACAACAGAGTGCTGGACTAAGCATATCAACTCACATGCCATGCACCGCCGGGTGTAGCCTTCCCCAAAACCAAATGAGGGATGTGCTGCTTCTGATCCCTTCTCCACTGAAGTACTGGAGGAAACTCGTAGCCAAAGTCCGCATTGGGGTGAAGCAATGTGTCAAAAAGCACTGCAACCGGATTATTAGACCTCCCTTCAAGGCCCTCACTCAAATACTCCAGATCCTGAACAAAAGAAGAGTCACCATCCCGACCTGTGGCCTGTGATTAAAGTATTAGACAGGAAGCAAAGGTGTACCTGCTCTGTGATTGGTAGATGCTTGGTCTCCTGCAGTTTCCTGTAGAGGATTGGGTTTGGGTGGACAGTTGCAGAGTCCAGGTAGGGCTTGTATCCACTCAGAAGGTAAGACAGGCAAATACCAGAGGGCCCGTTTCCTGAAATATACCAGGTGTGAGATTATTATCGGAAAAAGTCGCAAGGGTTTTCAGAGCTAAGAACTTTACCTATGATAACCACAGGGATTGTTGGAGGTTGGTCCTGAGACAGAGTGCTCTCTTCCAGAAGAGGCATGGCTACAGCCAGAGCCAGAACCTGCACTGAGAGGAAACCATTTACAGAAATGAGAAGTTGTTTTGGTTCCTCTGTGCATCTCATATTTAACTGATTCATTTAACATCAAATCAGTTCCTCAGTCTCTATCGACCTTTGTCAGTTGACAACGATTATACGCAGAGACATTTTCTTCTATTCATCCTGTTTTTGTGCGACAATGCTCAGCCTTAACCCCCCCCCACACTCCCACCCACACTGTCTGTCTGGAGGCTTCACACACGTGGAAACAACCCCGCCACAACACAGCCAGCGTCCACAGAGGCTAGCCTCTGTTAACCCTACTGCCGCTTGCCAAACAAAGGCCAGTTCTAATCAGATTTATGCAGGCTTGAGTCTGTTGTGAAATGTTACCATTGAGCATGTGTTTGTGTGTTACGTGGCAGCGCCATTGTTTCCCCGTCGGGCAGCAAATCCCCCTGATCATTCCTCCGAGTGGGCTCTAATCCCACTGGGGCTGTTTATGTCTTTACTGACACTCTCAACTGCGGCAGAAAGAGAATGTGATTCTGGCACCGTGACAGACCAGAGCATCAAAGCTCCGCCTACTTTCACACACATTCAGAAACACTCCCGCCAAAATGTTAGCCAACAGCTATAACAAAACTTTTATTAAACCTTATCTCCCTGCTCTGTCTTAATTCTTGTCACTCTTTCTGTCTGACCTGTGTCTCCAGGTCGATGGCTAATCTTTGTTGTCTGCTTGTTTACTTATTTGACAGTAGAGTTTCACACGCTGCCCGTTTAGAGAGTTCTGTGCCCGCAGTTGGTTGGCTGGTATGTCTACACAAATGGTCAATTCGAACCCCCTAAATATTGTCTTTTATTTTGATATACTTCTTCAATTGTTGTCGTTTGTTTGCTTGCTGGGGTTTATACTGACCCCCGTCAGTTGCACGTGTTGGCGTGACACCCCTGCATCAGTAACCAATACAAGTGTAGATTATTAATTTTATATCAGACATGCAAAATATAGGTTTTTATACAATATCTGTTGAGAGTGGAGAAATAGGAGGTTTCTCCCACAACCAAAAGTACATCAGGTTCCATGGAGTCTTTGGGGCTGAAGGTGTTATCACTGCTTTCTGTGTGATGCTCCTGCAATCCTGATCTAAATAAAAGGGTAAAGAAGGATGCTTTAAGGGCTGTACTTCACACAATGCTTCATCCAGTCAATGTTTGGACCTATATTGTTTACTTGTTCCCCAAAATGTTATTGCTTTGTATCCTTTTATGTTTTTAGGAGACTGTAAAGCACAATAATTTCATTTTAACCACTTTTTTAAAAAGAGGGTTAGCTTTAGATGATTACGTTATGACCGACTCTGAGCCACTCATACATGCAATCTTCCTTTGAAGCTATAGTTTACGTTAAACCTGAAAGTAACACCTAAACCAGAACATCTGCTATTACCGTACCTTTCAATAACCCCGTACTTTTTACTTCACTGCAGGATGCAAATTGGACAGCCCTAAATAATAAGACATTAACTAAAATATTTAAGGCCGTGGCTATGGGTACGTAAAACATATCCGTAGATTGCCACTCTATGGATATGCAGCGCCCTCATTGGCCAGTTTAGGTCACGTGATAGGTGCACCACGTGACGTAAAGTTTCGTCATTTGTAATTTAGCTCAAATTTATTTTTAGCTACCCCGCTAACCCTTTTATTTTAGCCCTAACCCTAACTGTAACTCTGTCCCTAACCCTAAATTGTTTATTTTTGTTGGAAATGTATTTTTAAAGGTGGAATTTGCCATGTTATTAATGTTAAAATGAAGAAAAAAAAATTCAAACCCACATTCGGCGAAACTCACGTTAGCATATCTGTAGTCCCGGGAGCGATGGCTATGTTTAACGTACCTCCAGACACTTTGAATATTTAACTAACAGTATAACAGTAAGCAAACATTTAAAAAGAAGCTTTGCGATAAGTGCAATTCCCTTAAAAACAGTGATGCTAGCAGTGAAACTATTTTTTTTTTTTTTTTTTCATTTGCATTAGCTGCATTATCATTAAAAAAAAAATAGAAAACATGGCAATACAAGTTATAAGGTGCATGGTTTTCTATCCAAAAGTAGAAAAATTAAAAACAAAACATTGATTAAAAAAATTTTATGTAGTAAAGAAAATTGTTTTTTTTTTTTTAAAAAAAAAAAAACAGTTAACAGAAAGTGCAAAAATAACTATCAAAAGATTAATTACCAGCCATTATTTTTAATAATATTATAAATGTTGCTGGTGATGATAAGTGTGAAGTGAGAACGTGCAGCAGCACGAGGAGGACGCGGTGTGCAGGTGTTGCTGCAGCTCACGTTGGATCAAATGCGCAGGCTAACGGAACAGCATCAGAACACTGACTAGCAGCCGTCACAATAGAGGTCGGAAACAAACGCACACACACACATTTATCCCCAGATCTCTTACCACGCTGTGATTTATCTGCGCTTTCCCTCCGTCCTCTTATCACAGTCCACGGCTCGTCTGTGAGCTTTTATAAATGTGCAGAGCCTGGTGGGAGGACCCTGTCTGTCTGTCTGTCTGTCTGTCTGTGTGGGTCACTGACATCATGAGCCACGCACTCACCTCCGTCCGCGTGGTCCGCTCCAGTGGATGCGGTTAGAGGATGAGGAGGAAGATGAGGAGGAAGATGAGGAGGATCCTGTCTGAACGCGCAGGTGTCTGACGGAAGGACCACGCGCAGCTCTGAGTTTCTACCTGACCGTCGCTGTGCACATGCCCCCTGCCGCCCACAGTGACGTCACTACGCACTATGCATTGTGTCACTAGTTTTACTCGATCCAAATACAGCAACAAGAAGATAAGTAGTTTATTTCATTTCTATCCCATGCATTAAATCATACTGGGAAAATGTTTGGACAATCCCCAATAAGTATCTGATCACCAGCAAGATAAAATAAGTGTCCTTTAAAATATGACATAAGTACTACTTAGCCAACTATTTCATGACCAAGTTTAAAAGAGACATTGATGTGAACCCACCGGGAAACAGTGCCACGCCTCTTCTGGTCCTGCTCACACTCAAGGACTTTTTGGAAAAGTCAATTTATCATTGTCCATCTTTACAAAGAATGTATGCACTGAAATGGGAGGATATTGTCTTGTGGTTGTTTTGTTTGTGTTTTGTTTTTAAATATTCTAAAGAAAATGCTTTCATTTTAATAAACCTCTAAATATTACATCCACAAGTGTAAGTACAGCAAACAAAAACCAACCTTCATTCACTTTCACATTGATATAATAAATTACATGAATCTCATTAAGAAATCCAAAAATAAAAAAGCTCAAAAAACCATTTACATCTGTCCAGTTGTTCATGTATTTTGTATGTGCTTTTATACTTAGTTTGCAATAAAGAAAAGAAAAAATAGTTAACTTATATGCTTTACTCCTCTCATTGCCAGAAATATTGTGGTGTTCCAAGCAACTCAGAATTTGGGATTTTCTGACTTCCTTCTTGCAAAAGTGACTTGGAACGTCTAACGTTGGAGAAAGGTCTAGAGCATCAGTTGTCTATGGGGTTCCGAATGTAAAAACTCGATCACTTTTTCATAGCCGACATACTGTATTTTAAACATTTAGCTCACTTTCCACACATTTAGCTTATTTTTCTTTCATTTGAGACAGAAATTCTTGTAAGATGGCATGTTCTATATATGTTCTATATTAAAAATGTGTAAACCTGAAAAATAAATCCAAATGTAAATGTACATTTTAAATCTAAATGTTGAATTTATATCTAAATTTTAAATCGGTCACCAAGTGTAAAGCTATAAATGTAATAATAGGTATCGGACATTCTGCCGATATTATTAGCTGATAAAATAACAGGCTTTGCTTTCTTGATCAAGCAAGAATTCTTCACTGAATTTAAAGGGTATGTATAGTTTTAAGTATAAGATAGGCTTCTTTTACACGAGGAATGACTACTGATGTTACATCATTTTCAGCTTTGTCTCGTTTCTCCACCATTAAATACGTCGTCAGGCTCATTCTTTGTCATTTGACGTAAACGATCCTTGTTTGCTGAAAAATCTCAGCACCGTAACAGTAGAAATGTTTGATCCATGTCAAAGATGTAAAGTGAGTAGTGTTCATCTTACTTAACGGGCTAAAAGGGAAAAATGTGCATCAGTCTGTGCTGCTGAGGAAAGTTGCTCAAACCTCAATAAAGTTGTTCATTCCTAGACACATTCTGTGTAATATTACAGTGGAACACGAGCAATGAAATCCTTGAGTAATGTTTTCTTTTAAATATATTTATAATATCACAGTATAAATATGAAAAATAAGAAGAACATGGGAGGTCTAGAATCCAGCTTGAGGGTAAAAGCAGACATTAGTGAGAGAAGTCACCAGTTTAATTCAAACCACCTTAACCTGCTCACCGTGTTTCACAGGAAAAATGGTTTACAGTGCAATGTAACGCAATACCTCTATTAACTTTGGCATATTCACACACATACCATACATACAGTTAACCTCCTGTTTGATTGGTGGGTGGGGCTTAATTTGCTCTTATGATGCTAAAGGTTGTTGCATGCTGTTGACAGCTTTAAGTGCACATGTCTAACTCAAGGCCCGGATGCCAAATCTGGCCCTTTGGAGCATCCAATTTGGCCCCGCAGGAGAAAGCAAAAATAACAAAAAATATGAGTCACTGTGTAAATGAAACTCAACAATATTTGCAGCAGGGGCTCACAGGTGCTTATATATCATGATGGCAGTCATTTTAAATGTCAAACTGTGGAAAAAAAAACCTCAAAAATCTTACCAAATATTAAAAATTTCCTCAAGTTATTAGATAACATTTTCCTTTATTATATATGTCTATGAATGTGACCTCCTGCTAAACAACAGTGCACAAAGCATAAATTATAAATGAAAGAAAGCTTTCTTTCATTTATAATTATTATTCAGGTAAATAATTAAAAATAAAACCAAATTCTCATTTGCAGTGACGAGCTGCCCACGTGGCAGGAATCAGATAATCAGAAACGACTGATTAATTTTGTCTCCCAAGCTATTATAAATCTGCGAATATATCAAACGTGTACTGTTACTCACATAAACAATGAGACACTTGGAAGTCCCGCCTCCTTTCCTCGTCCTCCAATGAGCGCTCTTAACAGACCACTTCCGGTCCCCTTCATACGGACACATGTTAGCAGTTAGCTGTAGCAGCGGCACATCAAACAGTGATAAAACCCCACAACAATGGTGTATGTCAGTAGAGTTTTTCTCCGTAAAGTAAGTACCGACACGGGCCTACACATTGGACATCAAAAAACACATCCACGGGTGTTTTTTTACGTTAGAAATTAGCTAATTTATAAGCTGTCCAAGATAGCCGGGGAAATAACATTGGCTCTAGTGCTAAGCTAGCTTCCACTGTGACTAATAAATACGTGTGTTACATGATCATATATGTTAATATTTCCTGTATAGAATACATGCAATGTCACCTAAATGATAATTTAATGCTGAAATTAACAGTTGGTGAAGTTATCTACGTATTTTCAAATACAAATAAATGTATTTAGTAAAGAAATATATTATTTCTTGGCTGGGATGTTGAAGCTTTTAAACAGATAAGTACGTTTTAGTAGTTGAACGTTATGGTTAGGTTTTTTCTTACTTCCTAGAGAACCGACAGAATTTAGTAAATAATAATACATTTTATTTAAAAGCGCTTTTCAAGAGACTCTAAAACACCTTACAGGTTAAAAACAACAACAGAAAATACAAATTCAATTCAAAATGGTTTAATGTCTGCGGTGGGATTGATCTGTTCTCTTATTATTTGAATACAGTATGTAACTATTCAATATTGGATAAGGGGTAGGAGAAGATAAGTTTACTTTTTCCTACCACTTTTCAGGCATGTTAATCAGATATGAGATGTGTATGTAAGATATAATTAATTTTATTTATTAACATCAAATGGTGTATATATTTTTGCATGCGTGTATAGATATATTCGATATGTATGTGATTGCACAAAAAATAACTAAAATATGAATATGTCATGTCTCTTGAATTAATGGCTGTATTTTAATAATCAATAATTTATGGCAAAGATGTTTATTAGGGTTGTGATTTGTGAATTATTGATTTGCAGCTAGCTAGATGTTATATTCTCAATTGTCTTTTTTTTTTTTTTTTTTTACTTGTAATGACATCTCACTTACATGCATGATGAGCTGAGGTATCCTTTATTCGTCCCACAAAGGGGAAATTTGCAGTTGAGTTGCATCCTGTCCAAGAAACATGAAAAGACAATCTGACAAATGAGAGTACAAAAACAATATAACATGGAGCGGGAGAACTGTGGGTCGCCACAAGGCGGCGCCCCGTATCCTTCCATGGAAAATGGAAAAACAGGAGGAAAGGAGAGGGGGGAAAAGGCAGATCCTACACTTTTTTTCATTAGGAGCGCACAGTGTTGGACTAGGAAAAAAACTCCTCAGCGCATGTCCCATGAAAACAATTAAAACAAAAACCTGACATAGCGTGTATGGTCGGGGGGAGAATTGCAGCCAGCCGCTGGGGGGGGGCGCGTGCACATGACACCAATGATCTTCCGAATAATTATTCTCGAACAGCCTAAAACATCTGGTCATGTTTCTCCTGTTGCAGTATGGAAATTTTGTTGACAACCTGCGCTTCTACGTCCATGGAGGCAGCGGTGGGATGGGGTTACCACGCCTGGGTGGAAGAGGAGGAAACGGAGGAGATGTTTGGGTGGTGGCTTCAAAGAACGTGACCTTGAAGAGGGTCAAGGAGCAAAACCCAGGGAAACGCTTGGTTGCTGGGGTTGGGCAGAACAGCAGGTGATCATTCTTAGTAACTCCTTTAACAGACAGAATGAAAACTAGTCAGAAATCAGTGGAAGTTAACGTGAGTTTTTATCTGTCAAACAGTATTCGAGCTCTGAAAGGAGAGAAAGGAAAGAACGTGGAGCTCTTAGTTCCTGTTGGAATCATTGTCACCAATGATAATGGACAAGTACTTGGTGTGTATGGAACAATGGTGTATTTCAATCACTCTATTGTGATTGAAAATGTAATTATAATTGAAAAAATCTGTTGCTGTTGTAATCATAATTGAAATGTAATTGAGTTTAGATAATTGACATTGTAATTGTAATTCTATAAAAATGTCTATGGAATTTCATGGAAATTCTACAATAACTTAAACTTCATTACAATTTACATCGTAAACTTGTTACAGTTCTATTGCTTACACATACGTAGTTAACAATTATTAAAATGTTTCATGTCTGTATATTGATATTTCATTACCTGTCAGTTCTCTTCAGGATCATAAAAAAACTAGGTATACTGACAAAAGAAAGGCTCAGATGTCCACACTAACAATAATAATACTAATATGTTCATTGATTAAGAAGCCTAACAAGGTAACCAAGAGATGAGAAAAAAATTGGATGATAGATAATATTTTTTGTGTATTTTACAGCTGATTTAAGAAATGGGTCAAACTGACCCGTTATCATAAGAGATGCTAACACCAGAGGAAGTTTAACTTCAGTAATTGAAAACGTAATTGGTGAGGATAATGCAAGAGGCATCTTCACTATAGTTATTCGTTTTTTCTTCCGTCACAGAATTTTTGCGTGTTTCAACTCCTTCAGTGTTTGACCAATTTTGACAATTAAGATATAAAAATGTGTCAAAAGTTCAGCACAGGGGCGCTTGTTCTTATGTGATTTTTAACTTTTATTAATTCATCCCAATTCATTTCGAAGGGGAATTTCAAGATTTAACGGCTTCAACTTTGAACTTCAGCTGGTCAGCCATTCTTCAAAGGATTTCAACTATTCAACTTTTAAAATATGCAGCTGTCTGATGGCTAATGCTAGGCTAATGCTATTGCTGGCTATTGTTAATGCTAGGTTAATGTTAAGGTATTGCTAAAGCTAGATTATTGTTAGCTAGCACTATTGCTAGACTAACACTATTGCTAGGTTAATGCTAATGCTAGACTAATGTTAATGCTAGGTTAACGTTAATGCTAGCATTAATGCTAGGTTATTTGAGACACTGTCCATGTAGGAGGCCTGTCTGGTGTGAGCCCGGCCCGTCCATGGAGAGGTTAGATGGCACAGACAGAACGCACCGAGCAGCACGGCCGGAAACTCACCCCGCAGCACCCCCCGAAATACACCGGCCCCGCGGAGCACAGCACACCCCCCCCCCTACTCCCCAGGCACAGCTGAGAAACCCGCGTATGCACCAGGACCAACACCGTCCACAGGGAGGTGGCCCCGGCCCCTCCGAAGAGAGAGGATGCCATCAACCACCCAAGCAGGGCCACCTCGCCAGCCAGAGACCGACAAGCAGGCGTACCAAAGCACCCCCAACCGGGCACCGCTACCCCACACCAGTGCCGCCAGCACAGCCGCATGAAAAAAACTCGGGTTGCGTGTGGATTGATGCAAGATACCCTGCTACGTTTGGACAGGGCCTCAGACTGAAGAAATAGTTGTACTGATTTGGGATTGTCATGTGACAGATTTCTTATTCTGTTTTAATTGGACTATTTACTCTTTAAGGTCACTTGAACGCAGAGTCAGACCGTGTGATGGTGGCAAAGGGAGGAAGCGGCGGCTCCTTCCACTCTGCGTTCCAGCCTCATAAAGGTCAGGCTAAACACATCAGGTTGGATCTCAAACTCATCGCTGATCTGGGCCTTGTGGGGTGAGAACAGAAAACATATGCATGAACGCTGTAAAGTCTTATTTTAACGTTGTTTCTTGTGTCATTATCAGGTTCCCAAATGCAGGAAAGTCCTCTCTTCTGACGGCTTTATCTAACGCCACACCACAGATTGCCAGCTACGCCTGTAAGCATGTGATGGGTTAAAAACAATAGTTTTCATGTGGGGTCATCTATTATTAAGTAAAACAAGACTTTATAAAGTCACACTTTTGACTTAAGATTCATGAATCAATGTGCATTTTAAATGTAGTGTTTTGAAAGCTTTCTAAGGGTGCGCAAAAAATCGATTCACGGCCGAATCACGATTCTGATTAATTAAGATTCGGTTCAAAATTTTTCCATTAAATGTCCTATTTTATTTCCATATTTAATTTCAAATATTCCCAAATATTAACTTTTGAAACTAATAAGTGGGGATTCATGTGTACTTATTTACAGAAACTGAACAGTCAAACATATTTTTTTTTGGTATTAATAAAAAAGAGAATTCAGACAGTTTTGCGTTAAATTATAATTGACAATTTTTATAGAATTTTCATGGCAATTACAATTACAAAGTCCATTATCTGAACTAAATCACAATTTAATTACGACAGCAGCAGATTTTTGAAATTATAGTTATGCCATAATTGTAAATTATTATCAATTACGGGATTCCAATTATATCTGACCCCAACCCTGGTATTTACAATTTTAAAATCACTTGATTGAACCTTGGAAAGCAGCATTTTCTTGAACATAATCATTTTTTATTGTCAACTTTTGTTACTAGTATTGATTGTGAATCAAGGATTGGTTCTGAATCGATTTGTCTCCCCAAGAATCAGAATTGAATCGTGAGTTGTTGGAGCTTTTTGTTTCTTTATTTTCATTCACAGTCACAACTCTAAGGCCAGAGATTGGCAAAGTGATGTACCCTGACCACAAACAGGTGATTATCAGTTTTCTCATTGACTGGTTTTGGTCCTTTTTTTTTTTTTTTTTTCTTGTAATGACTTAAACGTTTATTTTGACAGATTTCTGTGGCTGACCTCCCAGGGCTGATTGAAGGAGCCCACATGAATAAAGGCATGGGCCACAAGTTTCTGAAACACGTGGAGAGGACGAAGCAGCTACTGTTTGTGGTGTGTAGTGATAGAATCATCTAGAATCCATTTAGTCCACTGACACTGAGCAGGAACTCAATCAACTGTTGTTTGGATGTTTGTTTACACTCACAGGTGGATGTTAGCGGTTTCCAACTCGCAACCAAGACGGCTTTCAGGTCAGCCTTCGAAGCCGTGCAGCTTCTCACAAAGGTTGGTCTGAAGCCAATAACTGATCTCCATGACAACGAGCTTTGTGCTTATGCTTTGTTTCAACTCATCACCTTTGTGCTTGAAGGAGCTGGAGTTGTATAAGGAGGAGCTGCTAACAAAGCCTGCGTTACTGGTGGTCAATAAAATGGACTTGCCAGAAGCTGAGGAGAAACTGGAAAAGCTAAAGGAGCAACTACAAAACCCTGAAGGTCTGCATGAGTTTAGTTTTCCCTCATTCCTTTGTGTGTTGATCAGCGTCACCTTGTTACTTTCTTTCTCTGCAGACTTTTATGATCAACTCCCTGAAGACATGATACCAAAGAACTATTTAACCTTCAAACACATCATTCCTGTCTCCACCATCACTGGGTTGGGTATCGACCATTTAAAAAGTTCCATCCGACAGTCACTGGATGAAGACGCAGTCAAGCAAACTGAAGGCTTTCATCAAGAAAAGCTGCAGACACTGAAGTCCAAAGCACTGCAGCATATGTTATAAAAATCCTCTACTAGTGTTATGTGTGTGTTCTGACATTTTTACAGTGGATTATTAATCATGGCAATTCTATCACCACAATGTACTGTTTGCTCAAGATATGTTTAAAATATTAAAAATACATTAAAAAGCATTCTTTGTAAATATTAAAATACCAATACGGCTATTGGTAACTAAATGGTGTAGTGTGCAGAAAATGTGGAAGCTGTTCATTTGTTATGCTCACAGTACTGATTTGAACAGAAGAACTTCTATAGATATTTATAAATATGACATTATATCAACAGATTGTAAACTATTGGGATCCCAACAGCAGAATCACAATTTTTCACCATAAAAAAGGAGCTATATTTATGTTTCTGGGAAATCCATATCCAAACATTACAATGCTCTATTTCACACAAAAAAGGATTCTATGGGTTTGGATAAATATGACATGGCATTAGATTGCAAGCCTTTGAAAATTTAACTTGATATTTTTGTTGTCGGTTTCTTGTTACGCAAGGTTAGAAATTGTTTTTTTTTATTCTTCAGTATTTCTTGTGTTCTTTTTTCATTTCATGTGAAGTAAACTTCAAATAATTTCAAAGATTTTGTCTTTTTTTTTTTTTTAACTTCCGCTCCCATTGAGGATGGTTGTCACAGATGCACTAATTGAATTCAAGGACTCACATCTTTTGAACAGATTATCATGCAGACAATTAAATATCCATTTGTAGCTGAGAAATTAGGCATTTATTTGATTCAGAAATTGATTTGGTAAAGCGTAAATTTTTTGAGGAATTCTAATGAGGTTGAGAAGAGTGATAACCAACCTCGGATTCCCTAAAGAGTAAAAAACATGAAAAAGGGTCATAGTCTGAATATTTATGTGCACATTTGGTTAATTATCCAAACCAAATTAGCTGCAGGTGTGACATCTTTTTCAGTTGGTGTCATGTCTGCTCCAGTTCAGAATGTTCCGTTAGATAAAGTAGTGAAAATCACGGTCCACTGATTTCACTAAGAGTGGTTTATCGTTGCCTTGTTGCACCCTGAAAGGAGAGATTTTTTATTGAGTGAGAATCGTGGCAAGTGTGTTGATGAAAGTTTTATTTTATATTACAATGCTGAATAATTAAGAGGGGGAAAAAATATGGGAATTGATTTGAGCGTCATCAGTCTGTACAGCATACAGGCAAACCTTTAAAAATAAAGATACAGTACAAGACTGCAGTGTCTTCATTTGTACACGTGGAGAGTTTTAAGGATCTGGGATCAGAGCGCCAATGGGTGCGTGGGCAGGATGGGAACACATGGCTGACACTGGTCAGTGTGTTGCATTGCACAAATACATTCAAGGCTCCGACCTTTACAGAGAATCGTCCCGTTTAGATATGACAAAGCAGCTCATGTGGTCCCAACCTGCAGATAAGAGTCCTTGGAGTGATAGTGGGAAGTCTGATTCCAGTGGTTATGATGATAAAAAATAGTTCATAGGAGTCCAAAGATGATGTCGTCTTCTGCTTCGGAGTAGCCCAGGAAGATACCAGGGTGCTGGACTCTGACTAATACTGAAAGTAGACCAGAGCAAAAGGCCAGAGCTCTGGTAGAAGGCAGATGTTAGTTACAAACACGTGTCAGAATGTTTATCATACAGATGTTAAAGGAGATATGTGTTCAAGAATCAAACGCCTACGTTTCTCCATTAAAACTCACATAATTACAATAATGCACTTAACCACTTTTGAAATAGTGCTGTACATAACGCTGAGAACACAGGTGAACATTACAAGGTAGGTAGCTAAGAAAAAAGGAAACTAGTAGCAGTTATAGTCCAATACTGTGACGAATCATCATCATACCTGTACAGCCTTAATGCATACATGGATTACAAATGGAAAAGGGCCTTCGCTGAAACACAATCTGAGTGAGTGTGATGACAAACACAAGATAGAGCAACGAGTGATGGCTGTACAACAACCTACTGCTGCTGCTCACAAGCTCAAAACAATATGGGGGTCGAATGTAAAAACTATCACTGTTTCATAGCCGACATATTTGCAACATTTATCTCATTTTTCTTTTATTCGAGACAAACTTAAAACAGCATGCTCTATATCATTGTTTAAAAATGTGTAAACATGAAAAATTAATCTCAATGTAGATGTTTGATCTAAATGTAGAAGTGAAATTTAAATCTAAATGTTAAATTGGTCGCCAAGTGTAAAGCTAAATGTGACCCGGGGCTCTGACCTGCCCACTTTGCATAATTTCGAAACATTTAGCTTTACACCTGGCAACCGATTTAACATTTAGATTTACATTTAATATTTACATTTAGATTTATTTTTCATGTGTACACATTTTTAACAATGATACAGAACATAATAGACATTGGTAACCCAGATGTATTGTATTGAGTGTTTTAGCACATGTGCTCATTTATAACACCTGTCCACAGGAGGCTTTTAAAAAGGTTAGAAGTAACAGAAATAATAAGAAAGTTAGGAGGAAATATGCACTGCACAAAACATTAAAAAAAAAAAAAAAAGCAATATTCAAAGTTAAACACAGTCAATTTCTGTCTCAAATGAAAGAAATATGAGCTAAATGTTCAAAATATGTTGGCTATGAAAAAGTGATTGAGTTTTTACATTCGGCACCGCATAAAACAAACAACACTCATTCTTCAAACCCTGTGACCTCTGTCCATTTGCACTACATCCTGCTACAGCACACACAGACAGAAAGGGGAACAATCATGCTTGTTATTACAGCCAACCAACAGAGAAATCTGAAAGAGAGCAGTCATGCTGTTGGTCTCCACAAGCTCAAACAGCAAGCACTGTATAGCATAGGCGTTCATTTACATATATGAATCCACACCACAGAATCCAAAAAGTACATTTCAAATTGTAACTCTGCAGGCTTTGGCTACGTTTAGCCATCAGCTGTTGTTGTCTCCGTTTTTTTCTAACAGACTTTATGTGCCGGCACCATGGAAACTGAACATACAGCACACAGTGGTGTCAAAACATCCACATTTTGACTCAAACGGAACCAAACGCATCTTTAGTGACGATTGGGGGGGATTCTATAACTACGTCAAACACATGTTGATTCTTTCACTCCACTCAGGAATGTCACGTTAAACTAAGTTACCGTTGCTAAATGAATACTGACAAAACAATCATTGGACATCTGAAGAGTGAAGCAGTGCTAAGGTCATATAAAAACATTCTGATGTGGTTGGAAAATGACGTCAAAGTCAGAAGAAGACACACAGACATGAAGGTCTCCGTCTAGAGAAGCTCTTCTGTGCTTCACACCACCTAGCAGAAAACAAGAGGGCAGACTTTTCTAGGTGTCTTTACATCTTTCAAAATAAAAGCAGCAAAACATACTCTGTGTGTCATTTACTGTACATATTTACACACGCAGACATACACCACAGAGCACAGATGGGTACGTTTGGATCATTAGGAGACGTACAGTAAATAGGAGGTGAAATATTAAAGGTTCTCTTCTGAAGCTTTCAGCCTGCACAGGGTTTACTCCCCCCCCCCCCCCTCCCCCCACACACATGCTTTACTTCTCAGCTTCTCATCCTCTCATGCATACAGTGTTGGAGTTTTTACTGCCATTCAATGCAATCAAATGATTTAAAAAAAACAAAAAAAAAAAAAAAAACAACTCAAGCAGTGCGATGCAATGAAGGGCTCCCAGCACCAGTGGTCAGTTTAGAGGAGCTCAGACTCAGGGGGGTGGGGCTTCATCAGGAAGGAAACAGAAAGGGAAGGTTCAGAGGAAAGTTCAGACAAGAGGTGAATCCTTATGTGTTGTTGAGGCCGAGCTGACAGGAAGAGCTCAGTCTGAGCTTCAGCTGCTCCAAAATGGATGTGAGGCTGGTTTCTCCGCCAGTTCTCCAACAGCATCCACTGAATGAACTTCAGAGATACTTATGGAAACACATCTCTGCTTTGTATTCTGTCCAGTTGCAGTCTCTCTCTCTCTCCCATGTTTGCTCGAGTAGCTACAAAGTACTTTTGTTTTGTTTTTGTGTTTTTTTTCACTCAGAAAAAGAGAGACAAGTGTAGTTCGTTGAGCTTTTTCCATGACGTTGTTATATAGAAGTCTCCCACAGCTGGAGAAAAGAAGAAAAGACGACGCAATGGATCATTAGAAATACAAAAGGTGACTCCATTTATCCTTTTTTGTACCAGCTTTTTTTTTAGGTTGTTGAACAATTGAGTGGCCCCGTTTACTTTCGTGCTTCTGAAATCGGCTCACAAAACACACAGATCTGAAATAAATGGTGGAAAACCAGGTGCGTCCCTGTTTGCTCACCTGCTGTGAGGAATTCACCAAGATCGTGGCACTTAAAGGTGCGCATATAGACGTGGTTGAGACCGCCCTATTTAACTAAACATTTAGCTCGGTCAACGTGGAGAGGTGAGTGCACAGAAGCACTAAATGACATTTGAAGAAATTCAATTGGGGGATGGTGGACTTCTCTGTCTGCTGCACAAACATTTAATAATGTGTAAAACAAAATAAACAAATACAAATGTTTGTTTAAAAAATAAAACAAAACAAAAAACACAACAACTTTAAAACCTAGTGATATTTTTGTCCCCCTAATTTAATGTGGGTGCTCCGCCAGGTCCTGTAAATTTGCTCTCATCCCTTCATGGAAAACAGGCAGATTTGAAGATGATCTACTGAGCATCATCCAGCAGGTCTAACCTCCTGAGTAGCGCTTTGTCACGCACACACTCATTTGTGAACATTGTGCCATCACTGTATAAATTACACAGCTGATTCAACATTCAGTGCAGCTGATCTCTGTGTGTGAGTTTGCACCTGCCTGTGGATCGTACTATTTTCGGCGCTTAAAACAGTCACTGCAAACAGTTCCAGGTTTGATGAATTGCATTACACCCACTGGCTTAATTTATTTGCATTTCCTCCTCCCATGTTTTTGCTCCCCTTACGAGATCCGCCTACTTTACATATTCACCAGACGGAAACGCGCTAAATGGATTGTGGGCGCATCGTGACGTGCAGAAGATGTGCAGTCCTGATTCCCTAGGGTTTGTACCCCTTATTAGCACGTGGAGTGACATTTGCACACGTTTTAATACCCCTAAACCTTTAGTGAATCCACCCCTAAGGAACCAACAGGTTTTCTTCGAAAACTGGTACCATTTATCTTAAAAATGGACACTTATTTCTGAATCCAAGTACCCCTTTTGTCCAACTACAACATTTTGTTTAGAAAACTATTAAAAAACAACTTAATGATGAAATTAATGAGCGATAACACACATTTTAAAGAATCACATTTTGTAAATAAGTGGAAAAAAACAGTATTTAGTGCAGTGGTTCCCATCCTTTTTTGGATAGTGACCCCATTTTGATAAAGACATTTTATATATATATATATATATATATAAAAATAAAAAAAATATATATATAAATATTATTTTTTACTGCATTTTAGTTGAACTATATTCACAAGTGAAAGTATCGAAATACAGATGTTTAATATTGTGTGTCGTTTTAGTTAAGAAAAAAGAATAATAATTGAAAAAATTCAAAAATGTATTTCAATTTTTCCGAAATTTCAGGCAACCCTAAGGTTGAAAAAAACTGATTCAGTGGCTCCTGAATAAATTTTTCTATTATCATCTCACGCCTGGGCTGGGACCAAGACTGACACTTTATTTGTTAATTTTTCACTCTCTCTCTCAAGCACCCCCTGTAGTGCCATTGTGTACCCCCATTTGAGAAAAACAGGGTTAGATCATGGGAATAGTTTGTTACCGATGTATGTATCATGTACATGTATCGCAATTTTATAGGCCAAGCATGAAGTCGACAGAACCCTGTTTTTCTCACTATCTCATGAAACATTTTTAAAACACAGATTGGTTCTAGCGTTCACATTTAAGAGTTGACAGTCTGTGCAGTCCACAAAGGAAACCCCACTGACCCTCAGCTCATCATAATGGTTGATGGAAAGTGTGTGATATGATACTTGCCCTGGCACTCTGCCTGTTGGCTTTCCTCTGGTCGTCGGGGAGGGGAGGCATCGGATAGGGGTACCTCCTGCTGGATGCAATGGATCCTGTAGAGGAAGTGGGAGACTTGGCAGGGGAAAGCGTCCTATGGAAAAGATCAAATATCATCACTGATACGTCCACAGACCTTTTCTACTTAGTGTAGGATCATGTTGACCAAAGAGACGGATACATGAATGGAGTCAGATCCAGGAAGTGAAGCTAATAGAATCTGTGACTTTGGCCAGCATCCTCCTTCAGCTCCTTAAGGGACAGATTTCCCTTCAAAGCTCAGTACCTGTACCTGCAGGAAGGCAGAGAGAGGAGCCTCTGACACTGAGCTTTCAAGAGGAATCATCTATGTGGAAGTTACTGCTGCTCTGGGAACTGTCACAGTCTCCTTCTGCTCAAGGTTTGCATTGAGCTGCAACACAAAACCAGCCACCAATCTGCAGGAATGGACCTTTACACAGTGTGAGGCTGTGGGTCTCTCATTCTTTAACTTTAAAGATAACTTCTGCAGTCGGCTGAGTTGCAGATTGCGTGTAAAGATATCACATTCTGGGAGCAGTAAATATGGTAAGAAGACTGTAAGAGCAGAGCAGACAAAATACTGAGAAACACAGGAAGACGTCTAGTCCTGCTGGAGGCCATTAATGCTACTGCAGAGAGACGACGAGGAAGTCCTGTGATTGGAGAGCGCAGCAAATAAAGGCAAATGGTTCCAGAAGATTTTCTTTTTCTCAATCAATCCTAATACTAATACTAATATTATTATTATTATCAGAAAACTGTTTTCACTTTCAGTTCTAATGACATCAAGAATCATGTTTTGGTTTCTTTTTTAATTAGTGAGGATGTATTACATCCTCCATGTATCCTGTATAACATCTCACTATTATTTTTCATGTACTTTAATTTATACAACAGATTTTTGTCTCCTAACTTTAGTCCAATTTTACTGACCAGGTACCCCAGCGTACAGAATACTAAAGACACTCCTGCTATGTTCGGGTGTTTTTGTGAGTTTAACAATTATTAATTAATCATCAAAATAAAAAAAATAAAAAAATCGGAACAGTGACATCACGTCTGCTAGGAGTCATAATTAACACACTTGATATCAGCCCCACAACGCCCCCTGCTGTTTGTCATGACTCTGAGAGGTTATACTGACTCTGAGGAGGTTCAGTTTACAATATCATCCGACCAGCAGCGAAAAGGGGCGTTTTGGTTTGTAAGCGGGTACACCCCCTTCTTCTTATTCGCTTCTGAATTGTAACTTAACGTCTGAGCTTGATTGGTATTTCAAAATAAGATATTGTAATAATGTGAGGGTTAGGGTCATATTTTCCATGACCTTTATGCTGAAGCAGTAACTAAGCCGGAAGTCAAGTAGCGGAAATGACGTTTTTTTCAATCTCTTTCTGATTGGTTGGTGAAAAGGTACCGGAACCCGCACTAATGCAATTTTGTAGCCCATCCGAAACGCCTAACAGCTGGCCCGACCCTCCTCTCAGTTTATGCATCCTCACATGTATTTCCTTTGGGAAATTCAGTTCATCTAGTTTAACTTGTACTTTATTTTTATAGTTTACAGTACAACTACAGCAAAGTAAAAACCCTTTTCTTCTTTCCTTAGCTCATCTTTAGGTACAAAACTATTGATTCTTTACCTTCTACTGTAGTTGAAGCTGGAGGAAGTTCATTCATTCATTCCCAGTAACTGCTTTATCCATTACAGGTTTGTGAGGGTCTGCTGTGCTTATCCTTGTTTACCTTTCTATGTAATGTTTCTGTAAAAAATGTTTACTAAATAAACAAATAAACAAACATCAGACAAAAACCTCCATGATATTTATGTTAAGAAATTAAACTAATAAGCAAGTCTATGTAATAATTTACCATCTAAAAGCCTACAAATTAAATTTCTCTCTTTTTTGCATAAATTTTACCTTGTTAGGCCTGTAATGAATCAGCTGGTCTGTTTAATTAAAAGTGTGGCTTTTTAACCAGCTAAAAAAAAAAAAAAAAAAAAAAACTCATAATTTCCGTCACTGAAGGATTAGCGATAACAATGGACTCTCAATGTTCTGCAACCATTCTTGTGTCTACAAAGTGTCGGCACTGGACTGCTGCTCTACAGAGCACGAGATTCCCGTTGAGGCCACCTTATTGATTTGTGATCATCATGAGACGTACAGTTTGTCACAGCAGCACAGTGATGATGTCAGGGCAGACACATAGTGGCTTGGCGGTGACAAAGGTATGTGAGGTCACAAACACACCAGAGCAACACTGATCATGCAGGCGTAGCAAGAGATCGAAGGAGAGGGAGGGAGGGAGAGAGGGAGGGAGGGAGGGGGGCACAGATAGGAGAGAGGAGGAACGAGGGGTACCGCAGCGTTACTGTGGCGAGGCAGCTCACACATTTAGCAATAATCCAGGAAGCCAAAAAACTGCAAATAAAATGCAACAGTAATGTAAAAGAATCTTAATATGGGGGGGAGGGGGAGGAAGCTTTTATGTAAAAGGTTTCAAATCTGACTTCATGCCAGCAACTGTCTTTAGTAACACTCGACTGACGCTGAATCCTGCTCTGCAAACAACAATAAAAAAATAAATAAAGGTATAGGAGCTTCATACAAGCACATGGGGCACAGCACAGTCTGGGGTAATACCTAAGGTAAGGTCCTTGAGTGTTTTTATTCACATCTTCTACCCATTTAGTTACATCATAGCAGTCTGTTTGGATGCGAGGGGTTAAATACCTGTGAGAGGGGGAGGGAGGGAGGGAGGGACACAACAAAAGGAGGGGCAGGAACAGAGAAAAAGTAATAGAAGAAATGAAAAAGACAGAAATAAGCAAGTGTTAGGGAAGGAGAGAGGACGTACTTTAGGAGAGCAGAGCAGAGTTATTCCCACCACGATGCTTTGAGATAATGGTGAGAAGATGGCAGACAGACCTGTGCAGCGGCGTCAAATGACAATAGCACCATGGAGGCCACAAAACAACCGTGTGGTATATGTGTTTACAGGCTACAGTCAACATGTCACGTCATTCCAAGCAGGCAGCTTCTCTGCACTCAGTCAGCGTCATGCCTCAGACCCACACGCGAACAAGCTCACAGAACAGGCCGGGAGCAGCCGCTGCTTCATTCACAGCCATCAGAAACCAAACGCAAACTGATTTTTATCCTCAAGGACAGAGAGGGAAGTGTGAGTGAGGCAGCCTCACAGGAAGGAGATTAAAGCCCATCACACTTTGTTTCTCATCAGGAGAAAGGAAGTGTTATCTCTTGTGGTTTCTGAGAAACCAGTGCAAGTTTTTACCTCTCGTACAAAGTGTGATCGTGTGTTTTTCTTCATGTTACAACAAAAAAAACGTCCTAACTTATGGTCAAAAACTAAACTTTAGTTAATCATTGTGTGATGCAGTCTTAACTAGAGCTGGGCAATATGTCGGGGATTCAAGATATATTGAGTTTTTCTATTTTGGCAATATAGAAAACTACAATATCGATTTATAGCTTATTTTGTAACAAAATATTTGTTTTAGGAATAACTTCTTTCACTACTTCTCAGAAGAGCATGAAAAACACAGTTAGATAGATTGCTAAATGTGTCCAAACCCAGATCTATCAATAAACGAGCCACACGACAGAACTCACTCACACGTGCTGTCCCTTATAGTAGAAAAAGGCAAAAGTGGCACACATTATGCAGCTGTTTGTTAATAAATGTGTCGGTGTGACATTTTGCATCAGCTAATGTAACCCAGAATTTTCTTTCTGGTCAGGCTTCATTTGAATTAAAATTATCGAGATTTATATCGTACATCGCCATTTTAAGAAAAAATATTGAGATATGAGATATGGTCTGTATCACCCAGCCCTAGTCTTAACATTACTCAAACAAAATAACATGAGTTAATTTGAGTAATTTGTTAGAATGTAAAGAATGTAAACTATTTACACATATTTGTTCAATAATCACAGCTTTGTTGGATACAGTTGTCACCAAAATTAAAAAGAAAAAAGAATTGTTAGAGATTTTAAGTGATTTCCTGGCACACATTGACTAAAGAGTAAGTTTCAAAGAGCTAATTAGGTCATAGTCTTTCATTAAAAAGAAAAAAGGTAATTAAAAAGGGGGTCAAATATATACTTTATCTTTAAAAGACCCTGCTAAATGTATTTTTTCTTTCTTTTTTTAGAATAATTTTCCCAAACATGTGCAACGTTGACGTTACCAACAACAACAAAAACTTACTCTGTAGAGTTTGAGCGAGCGCGAAACTTCTTTCCTTTCAGTTTCTTACGATTCCCACTCAAGTTTCCTGTAAAAAAGACATCGCAAACTTTAGACACAATTAGACACAGTGGTGTTAGATGAAGCGTTTAAGTGCCTATGTCTTAGGTAGTAGTTCCCAAAACTTTTTTGGATCGTGATCCCATTTCGATATCACTTTTTTCAAATGACCCCAGAACTAGTTTTTTATCCCATTTAACTAGATTTATATTTGAGAAGGTGAAAGTATAGAATACAGATTGTGTTGCTTTAATTTTAATAAGAATAAAAATTAATTATTATTATAATTTGTATTATTATTATTATTATTGTAGGGCGCACGGTGGCTTAGTGGTTAGCACGTCCGCCTCACGGCAAGAAGGCCCTGGGGTGGACTTGGGTCCTTTCTGTGTGGAGTTTGCATGTTCTCCACGTGCTCCACGTGTTTCCTCCGGGTACTCCGGCTTCCTCCCACAATCCAAAAACATGACTGTAAGGTTGATTGGAGTCTCTAAATTGCCCATAGGAGTGAATGAGAGAGTGAATGGTTGTCTGTCTGTGTTGCCCTGTGATGGACTGGCGCCCTGTCCAGGGTGTACCCCCGCCCAGCGCCCTATGAGAGCCGGAGATTGGCACCGGCAGACCCCCGCGACCCTGTTAAACGGGAATAAGTGGGTATGAAAATGGATGGATGAATTATTATTATTAATAATAATAATAATAATAATAATAATAATAATAATAATAATAATAATAATAATAATAATAATAAAGATTGCAATCAGTAATGGATTTGTTGGGTTTTTTCCTTTTTATTACAAATTTAATATTTTGAAAGCGCTTTTTACTTACTTTTGATGTAACTGGCACTATATAAATAAAGTTGAATTGAATTAGTTTAAAAGAAAACAAAATCAACCACGAGACATTTCAGACTTTGGGTCACGACGCCAAGGTTGAAAAACCCTGACCTAAGAGTTCAAGAACAGACTATCTAACACTGAATAAATAGACATATGTTTGAGTCCTTCTATAGTTGAGGGCATCTTGTGTTACCTTGCCATGAGTTGCTCCTCGGTCGCCCGTTTTCACAGATGTCAGAGATGTGTTTGGCATCTGGAATCCTCTCACTCCAAGAGTGGGACAGGCCATTAGATCTGCACACACATATTAAACATGAACACCACACATAGTACAACAGTGGTTGATTGCGACACCTTTTGTAGACACACTGAGGTGAATGAAGGAGAAGATGAAGATGCCATCACATTATAAGATCCAGCCACGCATTTCTAAATCTAAGGCATGAGGTAATGAGTCAAGTTCCTTCAATACATATTTAAAACCATATTACACAAATGAACGAGTGATGATGAGATGGCACACCTGAAGCCAAACACTGAGATGTTCTGGGAAATGGATGGGATGGAGGGAGTGAACGACAGGGTGCAAATCTGCAGGTGGGACAGACAGGCTGACCTCTTCTTGGAGCTGCAGCCTGAGTTAGTGCTTACGCCTGGAGGCATGTCACTGTAAAAGGAATCTGCATCACCAGGCTTTGTAACATAGTCACCTGGAGGCATTTGTCTGTGGAGATAGAAGATGCTTTTTAGAGGCAGAAAAAATAAAGTCATTAACAGGGTAGCTGTGGTGCCCTCATTATTACAATAAATATGATTATGATTTACAGAATGTTGGCTTTAGTCAGAGTTCATAAGCATTAAAAGGGAGGTATGATGGAAAAAATGACTTCATAATGGTTTTTCTACAGTGATATAAATCCCTTTAGCCTCATTCAGAGGGTTAAAGTTGAAAAAGTTCTGTTTCCTCCCTCCCTTTGTTATTACACATTTTGTAAAAAGTCAGCTCCAAATGGGCAAGTTGGATTTTGCTCGGCAGGTGATGTCACCAGCCGGAAACTCCTCCTCCTGACAATTCTTTCTCCTCCAACCATGGACATAATACACGCCTCCTAGAATGTGAGCTCCTCCCTCTCAAACTGTCTTACAGCTAAAACAAACACTGCGGTTTATTATAGAATTTTATTGCCATATATGTAAATGCAGACTGCACTACTGAACGCCCAAACTGCACTACTTTTTCTGCTGCTTGTGTCTGCAAGCAGCGGAGTCACTGCTCAGAGGCACAGAACCATTTACTTTACACCCATCCGCTGTTAGCACTCCATGTTAATGCTACACCAGCCTATGGAGCGACATCACGATAAGCTACATGCCCAATTTTATTTTATTTTTTTACACTAATTTTCTGCCATGCTTTTCTTCACATTATAGATTTTTTTCACTCCTTTTTGGTTGCGCATTTACAATCAATTTTCAGATTTCATTTTTTCCTCATCTTTTGTCAACTATAAGTTTATTTTATTTTCTGTCTTATAGTTTTTCCTTACATATTTGAAATAAAACTACTACCAAATTTTGTTCTGCTACATTGAATGTAATTTATCAATTAATCTATTTATTATTTTTATTCAGCTTGAATGACATTCTATTCCTACTTATCTTGTTTGAGGAAGTAGGTTTTATGCAGGAATGCTATCAGACACTGTAGTTGGTCATTAGTTTGAATCCAGGCTTTTTTCTTCCAGAGTACAGTTTGAAATTTCTCTTTTAGCGCATTTAAAAGATTTCTAGTATCATTATTAAAACAAGTGTTTTAATAAAAATAAGAGCCACACTTAATGCATACAACTAACAGAAGAATCTCACATAAGAAAATGCCTCCTAACAAAAATAAATATAGAGTTTTGGACTAACTACAGGAACACAAACTGATCTAAATGTCTAAAAGACTTGATGAAACCAAACATTGAGGTTAAAGATTTAATGAGAGCAAACCGGCAGAATCTTCGGTGAACCTCGGACTCGACATAACGTTTCTGCTTGTAGCTCCTGTGAAGAAACCAATATGAGAGCTTTATTTCTCTACCAAAGCTGCTGCATGTTGTTAGAAAATTCACAATGAAAAACTCACTTGTAGCACCAGGCTGTGACGGCCAGGATGAGGGCGAGGAAGAGGATGGAGCCAGCGATGGCCCCGATGATGATGTTGGTGCTGGTGATACCTGAGAAAGAGGGAGACCGGAGAGTGGGCAGCCAAAAGTGTGTTAATGGGACGTGTGTGAGTGTTGTTTCTGGAGTAATGGGATCGCAGGGGAATACACACAAACCACCAAACACTGCAGCTTAACAGAAAGCACAGCACAGCCAGCAGGAAAGGTTTTAGAGTAGGATGGAGGAGGGAGACAAGTAGAGAAGCATGACGTGGCTGTCACTGTGGGCTTCTCTCTGGTATCAGGATTACGATTACAAAACTGGTTGTCTTAAGTCAGGAGAGGGAGAATTAACCGTGCTGAGTTGAAGTTGGTGAGAGAAGGAATTGACTGCAGACAGGACATAATATATATTTAAAAAAAAAAAAAAAAACTCAAATCTGACCTCAAGTCACTGCGTCAAAGACATCAGCCTGTCGACAAAGAATGAGTGTGAAAAGAATTGACAAAAGAAGAGAATGACGTGCATTATTAAAAAACTACAAATACAGCGGATCTTAAAAAACGAACGTCACAGAAGCGTAAATAAACACAACAGCAATTAATAGAAAAGAAGAAAAAAGTGATAGTGAGAGACACTAAAAGAAAAACTGAATAGGATGAGGTTGGAAGGCTCAGGTTTGTGATAAGACACTAGAAATGATTATAAATACCTGAAACAGGTGCTGTGGGTCCCACCACCAGATAACTGAAAGGAGACATGGAGCTGCAGTCGTCTCCTGTCCAACCCAGGTAACACACACACTTCAGCTCACTACTGCACACCTGCACAACAAAACAATAATCCAACATGTAAAAAACAACAACAGCTGGTATTGGGACAAAGATTTGGACCCTGAAACAGTTTCAAATGTGCTTTTATGGTGGACTCCAAACAGGAGAATACGGTTCATTCATGGGTCAACGTTTGCTATTTGTACGTGAGACACGACACTGATTTTATTTTCTAGTTCGTGGTGAGGCTTTGTGTTGCATGCTTTTCATCAAACAGACAAATTGTAGGTTTGGGTTTATATTTAAGGCTGTTCTCATGTATGATCTCTGCATTGCTGAATGTTAGTGCAAGTGACATAGAATAAAAGCTTTAATGTCTGTGCATGATGAGACATGAGTCTGGCACACAGTCTGCACAATCATGTCATTGATATAGTCCCATGAACGCATTTTATTCATTTACTGAAGAACTTATTTAATACATTATTATTATTATTACACATTATAACACTAAAAAATGTCATTTCATCTCTCTTTGTGTCTTTTGCATATTATGCAAAACACATACAGTATTGAAGCAAAACTGACAATAACTGACTAAATGACTATGACTTAAACTCGAAACACTAAGCCCAAGAAAACGTTAAAGGGCTAAATCCAGTTTTGATTACTCAGCTTCTGTAACATTGGACTTCAATGACCACTTTTGCTGAGTTAGTTTTTTCTTTTACTGTACCTGCAGAAATTAATTAAAGGTTGAAGACTTTTTTGCACCATCAGGATCAAAGTGAATGGTCAGCCAAAAAAACTGAATTGGTTTGAGTGACGGATGCAAATGCAGGAATCCAACAATGTGGACCAATCGTTTACAAATTGCAGAGAATTATATAGAAGAAGGCCACCAAAGTAAAAGAGAAGGCTGAGCCAAACATTTACTTAATTTTCACTATCTGTTTGTTTGTGTATGTGTTTGTGTGTGTGTGTGTGTGTGTGCGTGTGTGTACCCCGTGTCCAGAGCAGATGGTCTTGTCTGTTGTCCCGGGGCAGGTGCTAAAGTTGAACTGCTGAATGTCGATGCATTTGTGATTGAAACAGATGCTGTCTGTCCCGCAGGCCGTCCCGTCCTCAACGTAACCAAGGTCAGTGTCTCCATCAATCAGCACATGAGCACCGCTGAGCAGTAAACATGGAAGAGTCACTTAAGCGCCAGATGAGAAAACCATAACCAACTGCAAAGACACTACAGCAGACGTGGACAACTGGTGGCCCTCGGTCTAATTTTATGGGACACAAAATGACAAAAAAAAAAACACTAAACAAAAGCAAGAATACATAAAAACATACAAAGAATCACAACAATGCAGGAAAATACAGTACGAGACAAGAGAAACAACGAAAATACTTCAAAAACACACAAAAATACTACAAAATGAACAAAACGACAACAGTAATACACAAAATGACACCAAATAACACAAAAATACACAAAATGACTCAAACAAATATACAAAATTACAGAAAATGACAACAAAAGTGCACAGAAAACAAGAAAAACACAATAAATGACTCAGCAAACTTACAGTACTAACAAACAAGCATAATGACAACATACATAATGACAAATACACAATATGACAGCAAAAGAACATACATTTATATGAAAGAATACACAAAAGGACAACAGAAATGCACAAAATGCCTGATAACGAGTAAGAAAACAACAAACATACACAGAATGACAGAAAAACACACAAAATTACTATAAAAAAAAGACTTAGTTCTTTTCTATATTAATGCTCTGATTAGTCATTATTCGAAATGCTGTCATGAATGTTGATAATGTGGCCGTTCGATCAAGCAAAAACATTTGTTGTGCAAAATGTTGCCACCTCTGCACTGGAGGAGAGTAACTGTAAACTGTGTAAAACATGTGAATCAGTTTGTCTTTAGAGCACCCTGTGGTTTTTCTTCCTGTTGTGTACCTGCAGTCCAGAGAAGCGCTGTGTCGAGCCACTGAGAACGACGTCATGCCTCCCAGCAGCTCTCCCAGTCGAGGAGCAGGTGAGATGTTAGAGCACAGCAGGTAGCCACAATGAACATCCCTGAAACACAGATCTGAGATTAGCCTGATGGAAAGAATCAACAGCACTTCTCATCGCCACAGAGAGTGACTCACTGCTTGTTACACTGGATCCACGTGTCCTTGTCCCTCCCACAGTTTCCTTTTTCTGTTCCTTCAATGTTGAGTTTTTCGTAGCAGAATTTATCTGCGGCTGTGGCCTCTGCGGTTTAAGTTTACAAAAGAATGAGGATTGCAGGTGCAAATTACCCATATTTATTTTTAGGTGAGAAAAAGTACTTACTCTCTCCCCAAATGTACTTGCACTGACTGTCTTTGGTTTTGCACCTTCCATTAAAGCAGCGACCCTGTGGAGAAATGAGGATTTTGATTATTTATGCGTTAAAAAAAAGTACCACAAATAATTTTTACACCAGATTTAATTCAAATGTCAATCAACCCACTTGGTCTTTTTCACACGTGTAACCATCCATCTTGTGCACATTCGGGGGGCACTGCAGGGAAAGAAAAAAAACAAATGCTTCAGGTAACTGTAAATCTTTGCATTCCTACATTTTTCATCTCCTGTTTGAACAAAATGTGCAGCTAAAGCTCTTCCTCACCTGGCTGGAGTTGCCAGTGCATTTTTCTGGGATGTCACAGTCATTCACGGCGTCACGGCACCTAACTCCCATGACCTCCATCTGCAGCGGCACACAGGGCAGATCAATCAGACGGGCTTCATGTCACTGTTTTAGCAGTCCTCAAATACTACTGTGTGGAGATGTTGGATATTAGCTTTCTCACATTAAACCGATACTATTAAATGCCCCCTCTCCCCCCAACCTCATTTTAGGTCACATAACATATCTCCATCTAATTAACACGCTAAGCCTAATTTTAATGTGATGCCCAGTATTCCACATAAAACATCATCTAATAGGCCATATTGGGGTGGTGTTTAGCTCAGTGGGTTGAGCGCCCGCCCCATAAATGGAGGCTGTAGTTCCTCACCTGCAGCCGGTCCCAGGTTCGATTCCCAGCTCGGGACCCTTTGCTACGTGTCATTCCCTGCTCTCCCTTTCCTGTCAAGCAACTGTCATATAAAGGCCACTAGAGCCCAAAAAATCCTTTTTTTTAAAAAAAATAAATAAATAAATAGGCCATATTTATTTTTAGCATGCTGTTGTTTGATTCAACATCAAACAACAGCACATACTGTTTTATCAATATCGGTGGAAAAAAATGGCTCACTGCACTATACTATACTATATATATAATAAAGATAAATACAAGTATAGTACAGCAAGCCATTTTTTTGTATTTTCATATTATATTTTCCTGGAGATGTGCACTTGTATTTAATCCCCATTTAATTAACAGTGTCTTATTTAATCATGTATGTTTTATTTTTATTTTCTTTCTTTTCTATGTTTTAGTGTTTCTTGTTTTCATTGGAAATATTTCTGGAGCACCTGTAAAAAAAGTACTTTTCCCCCTGGGATAAATAAAGTATATCTGACTCTGATTCTGAAATCCGATGTCGAACGATATAACATTTTATGGCAAATATTGGACGATAAAATCGACCAAAATCTACTACTTTGTTTTTGCCGCTGTCGCACGTTCACCATTAGGGATCTCCTTCACAAGTATTTTTGGTCCCAGATTATAAAGCGCTGTAAAAATTAAAACACCACATAAAAGCGTTAGAAAGCCTCATGGCTGGTGCTACATGGTAAGCAATAAATGCACGTGTATAATGTAATCTATACCATCGACAGTCCTGATGGCTGGTTTGGCTTTGCTGTGTTTAGTACCTGACAGTTATTGCAGCAGAGTCCATTGCTGCAGTTGGAGCCTTGGGTCAGGGTGCAGTTCTTGCAGCAGTTTTCTCCTTCTTTGGCACACTCCTGGAATATAAACCAACACAAATGGCTTTGAATGCATTTACTAATAGGAATAAAACTGAGTAATCTCCCCCCCTTCACCTTACTGGGGTATTTATTTCACATAGGTTGTATATCATGTACTGGTGTGTACTTTATTTAGAAATGCCCCACCTCTATTGAACTAATCTACACACTCACCGCAGCACTGCCACAGTCACACTCCTCTCCTTGCTCCACAAACCCATTCCCACACTCAGGAGGATCCAGCAGCTGTGTTGGATCAAATGAAAAGAGTTCAGGATGTGACAATGAGCCGTGTGTGTGAATGTGTGTGTGTTTGTTGGCGTGTGGGGCACCTTGAGAGGTTTGTTGAACAAACAGGCTCCTCCGCCGCTGTTCAGAAAGGTGTGATACTCCTCCACGTTGCAGTCAGAAAACTTCTTGGGTATGTAGAAACTGTTCAACGAAACCACAACTCATTAAAAAAAAAAAAACACATGGATGATGATGATTATGAAGCATTTGTAGATAATTAGTGACAGCCTTTCCTGCACCGAGGAGCAGAAAAATATACATGTAAGCATTTGTATCCAAATGAATGAGGGTAGCATTGTTGAAATCACTGAATTAATTTTAATTGAATGTGAATGACACCATACACAAGCATACTCACAGTTCAGAGGAGACACTTACATGGAAATGGATACATAACACAACTAAGGCGAAAAGGATATTTGTGTGAGAGACACTGAATTGACTATGACCACAAAATATTTTTAAGTAATAAATAATATGCTCATTTTAAAATGAGCTATTAACGTAAAAGTTAAAACATTTGAATCTGGAGGAGACATTTATCAGATGACATTGTAAATCTCATCCTAAATAAGCTTCATTCAGATGACCAAGGCTGGTTTCTTGACAAAAGCTTGTAGTTCTCATCACTTCTTTTTCAAATATAACACAAATATTAAAAATGTAAAAATGCATGAAAAAAAATCATCCATCAACAGAAAGAAAGAGGTCTGTTTAGCTCAAATGTCACGGCCTTATGCAGTGTTTTCACTCTTTGGTCCTGGGGTACTTTGAGGTTCTAGATCATCGTTGCTATATCGAGTGTGAATTTTCATATGTTTAATGTTTATTTGTTTGGAACCTGATGCATAAAGTTGGAGGAAAAAAATCTAGTCTTGCATAATCTAAAACCGGTCACCCAGACAAGGTCCTGAAAACACTTCACAAAGTCCAACAAACATTTTAACTTTTTCTTTTTTTTTACTCTGTTGCTTGAAGGAACATTCATGTTTTTCAAACAAAGAATATTTACAGGAAGCAAAAACTAAAAAAAAAAAAAAAAAACTAAAAAAACAAAACAAGCGCAATCATTATAAAATCCTGACTTCCTGATTTAAGATGCCTGTAAAAAGCTTGTTACTGTAGAATAAAGTGGCACTCCAGTCCATCACACATCTGTACATACAAGAACAAAGAGCCCTGTGGAAAGATGTGACAGTGGTTAATAAAATGCATCAGGTTTAGTGGATCGGACATGCAGGCACAGAGGGATAGAAACAGAACTTCAGTCATTGGTGGAGGTCATTCATTGAATACAAATGTCTGAAATACCATTTTATTCATTCTAAGGGAAACAAATTAGAGTTCAGAACATGCACAGATGACAGGCTGAAAAGGGCATGGGGTCACCTGTCTTCTGTCATGTGACCTCTACTATTCTCTGAGCCCCTTACAGAGGAATTTGGATGTGAAACCAGTTTCATTACAAAGAAACGATGAAATACACAAATATGGGCTTAAAAGGAGAATGACATTGCAGACTGTTTCAATCGGTTCGAGAAGAACAACAATGAATAGAGTCCTTATTCAAAGAGCAAACTGAGAGAAAAATAAAAGTACATAACGTATTTGTTGCTAATCAGCTAATAAACACGACACAAACGCAGAAAATAGATATTGTCTACATGTAAAATTGCATAAAGTGATAATGAAAAATACAGCCTGTGTATTATAAACAGGACATCAAGCTGTATTTGTTCATATCGTTGAAATAAAAAAGAGAGCAGCTGGTGCTCGGAGTGGCGTTAGAGCCGTGGATGAAATGGAAAGGTTGTGATGACTGACAACCTCCTCCAGTTGGTTCAAAACCAGCACAAGCAACGCCCGGGCAAGCTTCTGCTCACCTGCTGTCCCATTGGGGATAGAGGGGGATGGGGGGGGGGACGTAAGAGGGATTTCAGAAGAGGGGTACACAAACACAAATACACACAACCACGTTGTGCTCACAGAAACAGGATGTCCAGCACAACACACCAACAACATGTGACATCAGACTGACTACATGTCATACACAGGCCTCTTCATGAACTAGCTTTAACATTAGCTGGTCGACAATATCATGATAATGCAGAGACAGAGATGTGTCTACATGTGATACAACAGGGAAATTATCTATGTCTGTCTGACACCTAGTGGAGGATTATAAAATGACAAAAACACTGCAGTAGACTATTGCAAAAATGAAATAAGGTGTGCTTTAAGCCTGGTATGAACAATCAATTACATTTGCCTCACATGACTGGACACAGATATGGATTTTAATAAACATTCAACAAGTGATTCTCAAACTGGGTGTCGTGTGTCACAAGACGGCGGATGTAAAATCTAAAACTCATGATACTTTTCCTTTCATAATGCTTTAGGGCAGGGGGATCCTCGAGATAGCGCGTATGTTTTAGATGTCTCGCTGCTCCAACACACCTGAATCGAATGTTAGTGTTATCATGCATCTCTACAGGAAGCCTGATGATGAGCGACCCTTTACAATCAGCTGTGGTGGACCAGAGCAGCATCTAAAACATGCTGGATAGGATCTAGCCAGGACCAGATTTGGGCACCCCAGTTATAAGAATGATTAACTCTATGAATATTTCTATTTTTAGGCACATTGGAGCAGTTGAAACAATATCAAGGTAAGAACATTTTTAATTGAATTAAATAAAAAAATGTTACAACACTAATTTGAAAAGAAAACATGATGACACACGTCGTGACCATTGTAACACCATTTTTTTTAACCAGCACATATCTAAAATACATTTTTTAACTTAAAATGTTTATTTCTTTGGGAAATAGATTGATTAGTTGCACACTATTAACTGATCCACTATAATTTTAAATCTTTGAAATTATTTCCACCATCCTGGACTTTATTATGAAAAACCCTGTTATAGTGGGATAAATGCTGTGGTAGTACCAGTTTATTCACACCAAGATGACAGCAGCAGCAGTAGTACTAGTAGTAGTAGTAGTAGTAGTAGTAGTAGTAGTAGTAATAGCAGTAGTAGTAGTAGTAGTGGTAGTAGTAGTAGTAATAGCAGTAATAGCAGTTGTAGTAGTAGTAGTAGTGGTAGTTGTATTAATAATAGTAGTAGTGGTAGTTGTATTAGTAATAGCGGTAGTAGTAGTAATAGTAGTAGTATTAGTAATAGTAGTAGTAGTAGTAGTAGTAGTAGTAATAGCAGTAGTAGTAGTGGTAGTAGGTAGTAGTAATAGCAGTAATAGCAGTTGTAGTAGTAGTAGTAGTGGTAGTTGTATTAATAATAGTAGTAGTGGTAGTTGTATTAGTAATAGCAGTAGTAGTAGTAGTATTAGTAATAGTAGTAGTAGTAGTAGTAGTAGTAGTAGTAGTAGTAGTAGTAGTAGTAATAGTAGTAGTAGTAGTAGTAGTAGTAGTAGTAGTAGTAGTAGTAGTGGTGGTAGTATTAGCGGTAGTAGTAGTAGTAGTAGTAGTGGTAGTAGTATTAGTAATAGTAGTAGTGGTAGTAGTAGTAGTAATAGCAGTAGTAGTAGTAGTAGTGGTAGTAGTAATAGCAGTAGTAGTAGTATTAGTAATAGTGGTCGTGGTAGTAGTAATAGCAGTGGTAGTAGTATTAATAGTAGTAGTAGTAGTAGTAGTAGTAGTAGTAGTAGTATTAGTAATAGTAGTAGTGGTAGTAGTAGTAATAGCGGTAGTAGTAGTAATAGTAGTAGTATTAGTAATAGTAGTAGTAGTAGTAGTAATAGCAGTAGTAGTAGTGGTAGTAGGTAGTAGTAGTAGTAGTAGTAGTAGTAGTAGTAGTAGTAGTAATAGTAGTGGTAGTATTAGCAGTAGTAGTATTAGTAATAGTAGTAGTGGTAGTAGTAATAGCAGTAGTAGTAGTAGTAGTAATAGTAGTAGTGGTAGTAGTAGTAGTAATAGCAGTAGTAGTAGTATTAGTAATAGTAGTAGTAGTAATAGCAGTAGTAGTAGTAGTATTAATAGTAGTAGTAGTAGTAGTAGTAGTAGTAGTATTAGTAATAGTAGTAGTAGTAGTAGTAGTAGTAGTAGTAGTGGTAGTCGTAGTAGTAATAGTAGTAGTAGTAGTAGTAGTAGTATTAATAGTAGTAGTAGTGGTAGTAGTAGTAGTAGTGGTAGTAGTATTAGTAATAGTAGTAGTAGTAGTAGTAGCAGTAGTAGTAGTAGTAGTATTAGTAGTAGTAGTAGTAGTAGTAATAGTAGTAGTAGTAGTAGTGGTAGTTGTATTAGTAATAGCAGTAGTAGTAGTAGTAGTAGTAGTGGTAGTAGTAGTAGTAATAGCAGTAGTAGTAGTATTAGTAATAGTAGTAGTGGTAGTAGTAATAGCAGTAGTAGTAGTAGTATTAATAGTAGTAGTAGTAATAGCAGTAGTAGTAGTATTAGTAATAGTAGTAGTGGTAGTAGTAGTAATAGCGGTAGTAATAGTAGTAGTATTAGTAATAGTAGTAGTAGTAGTAGTAGTAGTAATAGCAGTAGTAGTAGTGGTAGTAGGTAGTAGTAGTAGTAGTAGTAGTAGTAGTAATATTAGTAGTAGTAGTAGTAGTGGTAGTATTAGCAGTAGTAGTAGTAGTAGTAGTAGTAGTATTAGTAATAGTAGTAGTGGTAGTAGTAATAGCAGTAGTAGTAGTCGTAGTAGTAATAGTAGTAGTAGTAGTAGTATTAATAGTAGTAGTAGTGGTAGTAGTAGTAGTAGTGGTAGTAGTATTAGTAATAGTAGTAGTAGTAGTAGTAGCAGTAGTAGCGGTAGTAGTAGTAGTAGTAGTAGTAGTAGTGGTAGTAGTAGTAATAATAGTAGTAGTAGTAGTAGTGGTGGTAGTGGTGGTAGTAGGAGTAGTAGTAGTAGTAGTAGTAGTAGTATTAATAGTAGTAGTATTAGTAATAGTAGTAGTAGCAGTAGTAGTAGTAGTAGTAATAGCAGTAGTAGTAGTAGTAGGTAGTAGTAGTTGTAGTAATAGTATTAGTAAT